>NC_092235.1:33404206-33459206 GCF_036320965.1 Panulirus ornatus | reverse complement strand
AATCACTTTCCTCTCTTCATACGCGTACACATGCATTACATCCTCGATAGAAACTTTTCACTGCTTGTAACAACTTGACTCCTTCGCTATATACTCTTAATACCTTCCACAGAGAATCTCTATCAACTATATCATATGCCTTCTCCAGATCCAAAAATGTTACAAACAAATCCCTTTGCTTTTCTAAGTATTTCTCACATACATTCTTCAAAGCAAACACCTTATAGACACATCTTCTACCACTTCCGAAACCACATTACTCTTCCCCAATCTGATGCTCTGTACATGCCTTCACCATCTCAATCAATACCCTCCCATATAATTTAACAGAAATACTCAACAAACGTATACCTCTGTAATTTGAACACTCACCTTTGTCCCCTTTGCCTTTGTACAGTGGCACTATGGAGGCATTCCGCCAATCCTAAGGCACCTCACCATGAGTCATACATACATTAAATAACCTTACCAACCAGTCAACAATACCGTCACCCCCGTTTTTACTACTTCTTCTCTGTTTACCAAATAATTTTCCCTAACCCTCTCACTTTGCACACTACCTTGACCAAAACATCTATAGCTGCCACTCTACCATCAAACACATTCAACAAACCTTCAAAATACTCAATCCATCTCCTTCTCACATCACCACTACGTGTTATCGCCTCCCCTTTAGCCCCCTCCACTAAGGTTCCCTTTTGCTCCCTTGTCTTACGCACTTTATTTTCCTCCTTCCAAAATATCTTTTTATTCTCCCTAAAATTTAATGATACTATCCCACCCCAACTCTTATTTCCCCTCTTTTTCACCTCTTGCACCTTTCTCTTGACCTCATCCCTCTTTCTTTTATACATTTCCCACTCATTTGCATCATTTCCCCTGCAAAAATCGTCCAAATGCCTCTCTCTTCTCTTTCACTAATAATCTTACATCTTCATCCCACCATTCAGTACCCTTTCTAATCTGCCCACCTCCCACGCTTCTCATGCCACAAACATCTTTTGCGCAAGCCATCTCTGCTTCCCTAAATGCATCCCATTCCTCCCCCACTCCCCTTACTTCCATTGTTCTCATCTTTTTCCATTCTGTACTCGGTCTCTCCTGGTACCTCCTCACACAAGTCTCCTTCTCAAACTTACTTACTCTCACCACTCTCTTCACCCCAACATTTTCCCTTCTTTTCTGAAAACCTCTACAAATCTTCACCTTCGCCTCCACAAGATAATGATCAGACATCCCTCCAGTTGCACCTCTCAGCATATTAACATCCAAAAGTCTCTCTTTCGCACGCCTATCAATTAACACGTAATCCAATAAGGCGCTCTGGCCATCTCTCCTACTTATATACGTATATTTATGTATATATTTCTTTTTAAACCAGGCATTCCTTATCACCATACCTTTTTCAGCACATAATATATATATATATATATATATATATATATATATATATATATATATATATATATATATATATATATATATATATATATATATATATGCGAATAAAGTGTATATGAACGCGCACCTTTATAGAACATACAAAGTTCCAAAGGTCCCAGGTTCGATCCTGGCTGATGAAGCTTTGTATGATATATATATATATATATATATATATACATATATATATATATATATATATATATATATATATATATATACATATATATATATATATATATATATATATATATACACATATATATATATATATATACGAATAAAGTGTATATGAACGCGCACCATCATAGAATATACAAAGCTCCATCAGCCAGGATCGAACCTGGGACCCCTTGTGCAAGAGGCAGGCTTGCTAACCGCTAGGCTAAGGGACTGTATAATAGGAAACAACTATTAGAAATACTAAGTACTCGAATACCCTTCGTCTCACTATGGTGACCAACGGGGTCTATCGGTTGTTTCCGAACAGAACACATAGCCAGCTGATAGCGTTTTACCGAACCTGACTGTACAACGCGGGGTTATATGAATACGAATAAAGTGTTTATGAACGCGCACCTTCATAGAACATACAAAGCTCCATCAGCCAGGATCGAACCTGGGACCCCTTGTGCAAGAGGCAGGCATGCTAACCGCTAGGCTAAGGGACTGTATAATAGGAAACAACTATTCGAAATACTAAGTACTCGAATACCCTTCGTCTCACTATGGTGAGCAACGGGGTCTATCGATTGTTTCCGAACAGGACACATAGCCAGCTAATAGCGTTTTACCGAACCTGACTGTACAACGCGGAGTTATATGAATACGAATAAAGTGTATATGAACGCGCACCTTCATAGACCATATAAAGCTCCATCAGCCAGGATCAAACCTGGGACTCCTTGTGCAAGAGGCAGGCATGCTAACCGCTAGACTAAGGGACTGTATAATAGGAAACAACTATTCGAAATACTAAGTAATCGAATACCCTTCGTCTCACTATGGTGAGCAACGGGGTCTATCAGTTGTTTCCGAACAGAACACATAGCCAGCTGACAGCGTTTTACCGAACCTGACTGTACAACGAGGAGTTATATGAATACGAATAAAGTGTATATGAACGCTCACCTTCACAGAACATAGAACATACAAAGGTTCGCGTTCATATACACTTTATTCGTATTCATATAACTCCGCGTTGTACAGTCAGGTTCGGTAAAACGCTATCAGCTGGCCTGTGTTCTGTTCGGAAACAACCGATAGACCCCGTTGCTCACCATAGTGAGACGAAGGGTATTCGAGTACTTAGTATTTCGAATAGTTGTTTCCTATTATACAGTCCCTTAGCCTAGCGGTTAGCATGCCTGCCTCTTGCACAAGGGGTTGCAGGTTCGATCCTGGCTGATGGAGCTTTGTATGTTCTATGAAGGTGCGCGTTCATATACACTTTATTCGTATATGTATATATATATATTATCCCTGGGGATAGGGGAGAAAGAATACTTCCCACGTATTCCCTGCGTGTCGTAGAAGGCGACTAAAAGGGAAGGGAGTGGGGGGCTGGAAATCCTCCCCTCTCAATTTTTTTTAATTTTCCAAAAGAAGGAACAGAGAAGGGGGCCAGGTCAGGATATTCCCTCAATGGCCTAGTCCTCTGTTCTTAACGCTACCTCGCTAACGCGGGAAATGGCGAATAGTTTGAAAAGAAAAAAAAAAAAAAAAAAAATATATATATATATATATATATATATATATATATATATATATATATATATATATATATATATACATATATATATATCGAGGATGTAAGGCATGTGTACGTGTAGGAAGAGGGGAAAGTGATTGGTTCTCAGTGAATGTTGGTTTGCGGCAGGGGTGTGTGATGTCTCCATGGTTGTTTAATTTGTTTATGGATGGGATTGTTAGGGAGGTGAATGCAAGAGTTTTGGAAAGAGGGGCAAGAATGAAGTCTGTTGTGGATGAGAGAGCTTGGGAAGTGAGTCAGTTGTAGTTCGCTGATGATACAGCGCTGGTGGCTGGTTCATGTGAGAAACTGCAGAAGCTGGTGACTGAGTATGGCAAAGTGTGTGAAAGAGGAAAGTTAAGAGTAAATGTGAATAAGAGCAAGGTTATTAGGTACAGTAGGGTTGAGGGGCAAGTGAATTGGGAGGTAAGTTTGAATGGAGAAAAACTGGAGGAAGTAAAGAGTTTTAGATATCTGGGAGTGGATCTGGCAGCGGATGGAACCATGGAAGCGGAAGTGGATCATAGGGTGGGGGAGGGGGCGAAAATTCTGGGGGCCTTGAAGAATGTGTGGAAGTCGAGAACATTATCTCGGAAAGCAAAAATGGGTATGTTTGAAGGAATAGTGGTTCCAACAATGTTGTATGGTTGCGAGGCGTGGGCTATGGATAGAGTTGTGCGCAGGAGGATGGATGTGCTGGAAATGAGATGTTTGAGGACAATGTGTGGTGTGAGGTGGTTTGATCGAGTAAGTAACGTAAGGGTAAGAGAGATGTGTGGAAATAAAAAGAGCGTGGTTGAGAGAGCAGAAGAGGGTGTTTTGAAGTGGTTTGGGCACATGGAGAGAATGAGTGAGGAAAGATTGACCAAGAGGATATATGTGTCGGAGGTGGAGGGAACGAGAAGAGGGAGACCAAATTGGAGGTGGAAAGATGGAGTGAAAAAGATTTTGTGTGATCGGGGCCTGAACATGCAGGAGGGTGAAAGGAGGGCAAGGAATAGAGTGAATTGGATCAGTGTGGTATACCGGGGTTGACGTGCTGTTAGTGGATTGAATCAAGGCATGTGAAGCGTCTGGGGTAAACCATGGAACGCTGTGTTTGGCCTGGATGTGGAAAGGGAGCTGTGGTTTCGGGCATTATTGCATGACAGCTAGAGATTGAGTGTGAACGAATGAGGCCTTTGTTGTCTTTTCCTAGCGCTACCCCGCACACATGAGGGGGGATGGGGATGGTATTCCATGTGTGGCGAGGTGACGATGGGAATGAATAAAGGCAAACAGTGTGAATAGTGTGCATGGGTATATATGTATGTGTCTGTGTGTGTATGTATATGTGTACATTGAAATGTATAGGTATGTATATTTGCGTGTGTGGACGTGTGTGTATATACATGTGTATGGAGGTGGGTTGGGCCATTGTCTTTCGTCTGTTTCCTTGCGCTACCTCACAAACGCGGGAGACAGCGACAAAGCCAAATATATATATATATATATATATATATATATATATATATATATATATATATATATATATATATATATATATATATATATATCTTTTGACACTACCTTATGTAGTCTTATTACAGCGCCCATCTTATACTAACCACTTTGTAATCTTGTTCTGTCATGGGAAATATTCGGAAGAGGAAGATAATTTCATAATTCTTGAACGTGAAATTTCGAAAGTTCTTGTTTCACCATATTTCCACGTTCCTAGTTTTACTAACTCGAGTGTTTTTGTTTCAGATTTTTTCGCAAAATATCGCCTTCCGTTAGGAAAACATTAATCGGTGCTCCTCGTTTCCCAACAATATGAACTTTTCCTTCAGTTTATCATACTTTATATTCTGAGTGTGAATAATGCAGAGCTTTAAGTGCATTGCTTAACAGTATGTCCGACTATATCTCTTCATGTTCTCCCTCACCATCTATGTTACTCTTATTTTCATTTCTCCAGTAAGTAACCACACTGTTTCTTTACCAACATATCTAAACAATATCATATAATTTTTAAGTCCTTATTCCATTATGATAAATCTTTGTTAATTTTTTTGGACTACTGATATGCTGAAAGTTTGGATATATTGTAAACATATGTATCCTTCCCCAGATAATCTGAAGAAAGCTTTGACAGTCGAGGCAAGGCACTGGGTTGACAAATACGGAGAAGCTTTGAAAACATCTTACATGAAGGAAATGGAGAGACTCTTTGCTCAGCTGACCGAGCTTTCTCGCCGCCTGGAGCGTCCATTGAAAGACCTCGATGACATTAAGGGCGCAATCGACATTCTCCGTAAAACACGTGATCTGGAGTTAGATATGGACGATGCTATTGATCCCATTGAGGTTAGAAAATGGATGTTTGTGTGATTATCTGACTTGTAGCATTAAGTAACATTAATATAGTTCTTAAATTAATGTCTCACTCATAACTGATTTTACTAGACATTTTCATGGTTATATTTGTCTTAATCATATGTGATTTGTATACATATAACATAAACAATTTTGTAGTATTTAATGTCGTAAACTCTCCTCAAAATTCCGAGTGAAGGCAGAATGCGCCACATCCAGGCCTGTGGAGGTTGGCGGATTGTTACCATTCTTTAAAACATCTTAGACTAAAGTAGGTTTAAAATATGCATGACTATAAAACCTATCGAGTTAGTGACGATATCAAAGGGTAAAACTATGTATTCAATTCACTCTATACTTGACCAAGGGTGTGACTGACACAAGGGAATTGCAAACACTTCAGTAATTACCATATATATTAATCCTCACATGTATAGGCTACAAAGAATATTTACCTTGCAGGAATCCTTTGGCCTGCTGGTAAAGTACGAGTTGGGTTTGACGCAAGAAGAAGCAGAGAGGGTAGACAACTTGAGGTTTACATGGCAGAAGGTCCTGGCGCAGGCCGTGGAGGTACAAAACCTCCTCTCCAGAGTACAACCTTACTTCAGGTTGGCCACATTGCTTCATTGTAACTTATTAAACTTACAATTTTCTCAAAATGACACAAAATGATTTTGATAAAAATTTTTTTGAAAAATATAGAAAAAAAATATATATACATATATATATATATATATATATATATATATATATATATATATATATATATATATATATATAAATAAGCGTTATTGGATTACGTGATAATTGACAGGCGCGCGAAAGAGAGACTTTTGGATGTTAATGTGCTGAGAGGTGCAACTGGAGGGATGTCTGATCATTATCTTGTGGAGGCTAAGGTGAAGATTTGTATGGGTCTTCAGAAAAGAAGAGTGAATGTTGGGGTGAAGAGGGTGGTGAGAGTAAGTGAGCTTGGGAAGAAGACCTGTGTGAGGAAGTACCAGGAGAGACTGAGTACAGAATGGAAAAAGGTGAGAACAATGGAAGTAAGGGGAGTGGGGGAGGAATGGGATGTATTTAGGGAATCAGTGATGGATTGCGCAAAAGATGCTTGTGGCATGAGAAGAGTGGGAGGTGGGTTGATTAGAAAGTGTAGTGAGTGGTGGGATGAAGAAGTAAGAGTATTAGTGAAAGAGAAGAGAGAGGCATTTGGACGATTTTTGCAGGGAATAAATGCAAGTGAGTGGGAGATGTATAAAAGAGATGTATATATATTTGCGTGTGTGGACGTATGTATATACATGTGTATGGGGGGGGTTGAGCCATTTCTTTCGTTTGTTTCCTTGCGCTACCTCGCAAACGCGGGAGACAGCGACAAAGTATAATAAATAATAAATAGTATATATATATATATATAGATATATATATATATATATATATATATATATATATATATATATATATATATATATATATATATATATATATATATATATATATGTTTGTTGTCGCTGTCTCCCGCGTTTGCGAGGTAGCGCAAGGAAACAGACGAAAGAAATGGCCCAACCCACCTCCATACACATGTATATACATACGTTCACACACGCAAATATACATACCTAAGAGCTATCCATGGCTTACCCCAGACGCTTCACATGCCCTGATTCAATCCACTGACAGCACGTCAACCCCGGTATACCACATCTATCCAATTCACTCTATTCCTTGCCCTCCTTTCACCCCCCTGCATGTTCAGGCCCCGATCACACAAAATCTTTTTCACTCCATCTTTCCACCTCCAATTTCGTCTCCCACTTCTCGTTCCCTCCACCTCCGACACATATATCTTCTTGGTCAATCTTTCCTCAATCATTCTCTCCATGTGCCCAAACCATTTCAAAACACCCTCTTCTGCTCTCTCAACCACGCTCTTTTTATTTCCACACATCTCTCTTACCCTTACGTTACTTACTCGATCAAACCACCTCACACCACACATTGTACTCAAACATCTCATTTCCAGCTCATCCATCCTCCTGCGCACAACTCTATCCATAACCCACGCCTCGCAACCATACAACGTTGTTGGAACCACTATTCCTTCAAACATACCCATTTTTGCTTTCCGAGATAATGTTCTCGACTTCCACACATTCTTCAAGGCTCCCAGGATTTTCGCCCCCTCCCCCACCCTATGATCCACTTCCGCTTCCATGGTTCCATCCACTGCCAGATCCACTCCGAGATACCTAAAACACTTTACTTCCTCCAGTTTTTCTCGATTCAAACTTACCTCCCAATTGATTTGACCCTCAACCCTACTGTACCTAATTACCTTGCTCTTATTCACATTTACTCTTAACTTTCTTCTTTCACACACTTTACCAAACTCAGTCACCAGCTTCTGCAGTTTCTCACATGAATCAGCCCCCAGAGCAGTATCATCAGCGAACAACAACTGACTCACTTCCCAAGCTCTCTCATCCACAACATACTTCATACTTGCCCCTCTTTACAAAACTCTTGCATTCATCCCCTAACAACCCCATCCATAAACAAATTAAACAACCATGGAGACATCACACACCCCTGCCGTAAACATACATTCACTGAGAACCAATCACTTTCCTCTCCTCCTACACGTACACATGCCTTACATCCTCGATAAAAACTGTTCACTGCTTCTAACAACTTGCCTCCCACAACATATATTCTTGATACCTTCCACAGAGCATCTCTATCAACTCTATCATAAGCCTTCTCCAGATCCATAAATGCTACATACAAATCCATTTGCTTTTCTAAGTATTTCTCACATACATTCTTCAAAGCAAACACCTGATCCACACATCCTCTACCACTTCTGAAACCACACTGCTCTTCCCCAATCTGATTCTCTGTACATGCTTTCACCCTCTCAATCAATACCCTCCAATATAATTTACCAGGAATACTTAACAACCTTATACCTCTGTAATTTAAGCACTCACTCTTATCTCGTGTGCTTTTGTACAATGGCAATATGCACGCATTCCGCCAATCCTCCGGTACCTCACCATGAGTCATAAATACATTAAATAACCTTACCAACCAGTCAATAATACAGTCACCCCCTTTTTTAATAAATTCCACTGCAATACCATCCAAACCTGCTGCCTTGCCGGCTTTCATCTTCAGCAAAGCTTTTACTACCTCTTCTCTGTTTAACAAATCATTTTCCCTAACCCTCTCACTTTGAACACCACCTCGACCAAAACACCCTATATCTTACACTCTATCATCAAACACATTCAACAAACCTTCGAAATACTCACTCCATCTCCTTCTCATATCACCATTACTTGTTATATATTCATATAAATATATATATATATATATATATATATATATATATATATATATATATATATATATATATATATATATATATATATATATATATATATATATCTTTTTTTTTTTTCATACTATTCGCTATTTCCCGCATTAGCGAGGTAGCGTTAAGAACAGAGGACTGGGCCTTTGAGGGAATATCCTCATATGGCCCCCTTCTCTGTTCCTTCTTTTGGAAAATTTAAAAAAAAAATGAGAGGGGAGGATTTCCAGCCCCCCGCTCCCTTCCCTTTTAGTCGCCTTCTACGACATGCAGGGAATACGTGGGAAGTATTCCTTCTCCCCTATATATCTATTTATTCACTTTGCCCTGTCGCAAAGATATATAAATATATATATATATGTATATATATATATATAAATATATATATATATATATATATATATATATATATATATATATATATATATATATATATATATATATATATATATATGCATTCAAATCACCCATCACTATAACCCGGTCTCGTGCATCAAAACCGCTAACACACTCATTCAGCTGCTCCCAAAACACTTGCCTCTCATGATCTTTCTTCTCATGCCCAGGTGCATATGCACCAATAATCACCCACCTCTCTCCATCAACTTTCAATTTTACCCATATTAATCGAGAATTTACTTTCTTACATTCTACGACATACTCCCACAACTCCTGTTTCAGGAGTATTGCTACTCCTTCCCTTGCTCTTGTCCTCTCACTAACCCCTGACTTCACTCCCCAGACATTTCCAAACCACTCTTCCCCTTTACCCTTGAGCTTCGTTTCACTCAGAGCCAAAACATCCAGGTTCCTTTCCTCAAACATACTACCTATCTCTCCTTTTTTCACATCTTGGTTACATCCACACACATTTAGGCACCCCACTCTGAGCCTTCGAGGAGGATGATCACTCCCCGCGTGACTCCTTCTTCTGTTTCCCATTTTAGAAAGTTAATACAAGGAGGGGAGGGAATAATTGGTATGCATGGGGTGTTCAGTGTTGTAAATGGAAATGGTGAAGAGCTTGTAGATTTATGTGCTGAAAAAGGACTGATGATTGGGAATACCTGGTTTAAAAAGCGAGATATACATAAGTATACTTATGTAAGTAGGAGAGATGGCCAGAGAGCGTTATTGGATTACGTGTTAATTGACAGGCGTGCGAAAGAGAGACTTTTGGATGTTAATGTGCTGAGAGGTGCAACTGGAGGGATGTCTGATCATTATCTTGTGGAGGCTAAGGTGAAGATTAGTATGGGTTTTCAGAAAAGAGGAGTGAAGGTTGGGGTGAAGAAGGTGGTGAGAGTAAGTGAGTTTGGGAAGGAGACCTGTGTGGGGAAGTACCAGGAGAGACTGTGTACAGAATGGAAAAAGGTGAGAACAATGGAAGTAAGGGGAGTGGGGGAGGAATGGGATGTATTTAGGGAATCAGTGATGGATTGCGCAAAAGATGCTTGTGGCATGAGAAGAGTGGGAGGTGGGCTGTTTAGAAAGGGTAGTGAGTGGTGGGATGAAAAAGTAAGAGTATTAGTGAAAGAGAAGAGAGAGGCATTTGGACGATTTTTGCAGGGAAAAAATGCAATTGAGTGGGAGAAGTATAAAAGAAAGAGACAGGAGGTCAAGAGAAAGGTGCAAGAGGTGAAAAAAAGGGCAAATGAGAGTTGGGGTGAGAGACTATCAGTAAATTTTAGGGAGAATAAAAAGATGTTCTGGAAGGAGGTAAATAAAGTGCGTAAGACAAGGGAGCAAATGGAAACTTCAGTGAAGGGCGTAAATGGGGAGGTGATAACAAGTAGTGGTGATGTGAGAAGGAGATGGAATGAGTATTTTGAAGGTTTGTTGAATGTGTCTGATGACAGAGTGGCAGATATAGGGTGTTTTGGTCGAGGTGGTGTGCAAAGTGAGAGGGTTAGGGAAAATGATTTGGTAAATAGAGAAGAGGTAGTAAAAGCTTTGCGGAAGATGAAAGCCGGCAAGGCAGCAGGATTGGATGGTATTGCAGTGGAATTTATTAAAAAAGGGGGTGACTGTATTGTTGATTGGTTGGTAAGGTTATTTAATGTATGTATGACTCATGGTGAGGTGCCTGAGGATTGGCGGAATGCGTGCATAGTGACATTGTACAAAGGCAAAGGGGATAAGAGTGAGTGCTCAAATTACAGAGGTATAAGTTTGTTGAGTATTCCTGGTAAATTATATGGGAGGGTATTGATTGAGAGGGTGAAGGCATGTACAGAGCATCAGATTGGGGAAGAGCAGTGCGGTTTCAGAAGTGGTAGAGGATGTGTGGATCAGGTGTTTGCTTTGAAGAATGTATGTGAGAAATACTTAGAAAAGCAAATGGATTTGTATGTAGCATTTATGGATCTGGAGAAGGCATATGATAGAGTTGATAGAGATGCTCTGTGGAAGGTATTAAGAATATATGGTGTGGGAGGAAAGTTGTTAGAAGCAGTGAAAAGTTTTTATCGAGGATGTAAGGCATGTGTACGTGTAGGAAGAGAGGAAAGTGATTGGTTCTCAGTGAATGTAGGTTTGCGGCAGGGGTGTGTGATGTCTCCATGGTTGTTTAATTTGTTTATGGATGGGGTTGTTAGGGAGGTAAATGTAAGAGTCCTGGAAAGAGGGGCAAGTATGAAGTCTGTTGGGGATGAGAGAGCTTGGGAAGTGAGTCAGTTGTTGTTCGCTGATGATACAGCGCTGGTGGCTGATTCATGTGAGAAACTGCAGAAGCTGGTGACTGAGTTTGGTAAAGTGTGTGGAAGAAGAAAGTTAAGAGTGAATGTGAATAAGAGCAAGGTTATTAGGTACAGTAGGGTTGAGGGTCAAGTCAATTGGGAGGTGAGTTTGAATGGAGAAAAACTGGAGGAAGTGAAGTGTTTTAGATATCTGGGAGTGGATCTGTCAGCGGATGGAACCATGGAAGCGGAAGTGGATCATAGGGTGGGGGAGGGGGCGAAAATTTTGGGAGCCTTGAAAAATGTGTGGAAGTCGAGAACATTATCTCGGAAAGCAAAAATGGGTATGTTTGAAGGAATAGTGGTTCCAACAATGCTGTATGGTTGCGAGGCGTGGGCTATGGATAGAGTTGTGCGCAGGAGGATGGATGTGCTGGAAATGAGATGTTTGAGGACAATGTGTGGTGTGAGGTGGTTTGATCGAGTAAGTAACGTAAGGGTAAGAGAGATGTGTGGAAATAAAAAGAGCGTGGTTGAGAGAGCAGAAGAGGGTGTTTTGAAATGGTTTGGGCACATGGAGAGAATGAGTGAGGAAAGATTGACCAAGAGGATATATGTGTCGGAGGTGGAGGGAACGAGGAGAAGAGGGAGACCAAATTGGAGGTGGAAAGATGGAGTGAAAAAGATTTTGTGTGATCGGGGCCTGAACATGCAGGAGGGTGAAAGGAGGGCAAGGAATAGAGTGAATTGGAGCGATGTGGTATACAGGGGTTGACGTGCTGTCAGTGGATTGAATCAAGGCATGTGAAGCGTCTGGGGTAAACCATGGAAAGCTGTGTAGGTATGTATATTTGCGTGTGTGGGTGTGTGTATGTACATGTGTATGGGGGGGGGTTGGGCCATTTCTTTCGTCTGTTTCCTTGCGCTACCTCGCAAACGCGGGAGACAGCGACAAAGTATAAAAAAAAAAAAAAAAAAAAAAAAAAAAAAAAAAAAATATATATATGTATATATATATATTTTTTTTTTTTCTTTGCTTTGTCGCTGTCTCCCGCGCTTGCGAGGTAGCGCAAGGAAACAGACGAGAGAAATGGCCCAACGCACCCCCATAAACATGTATATACATACGTCCACACACGCAAATATACATACCTACACAGCTTTCCATGGTTTACCCCAGACGCTTCACATGCCTTGATTCAATCCACTGACAGCACGTCAACCCCGGTATACCACATCGCTCCAATTCACTCTATTCCTTGCCCTCCTTTCACCCTCCTGCATGTTCAGGCACCGATCACACAAAATCTTTTTCACTCCATCTTTCCACCTCCAATTTGGTTTCCCTCTTCTCCTCGTTCCCTCCACCTCCGACATATATATCCTCTTGGTCAATCTTTCCTCACTCATTCTCTCTATGTGCCCAAACCATTTCAAAACACCCTCTTCTGCTCTCTCAACCACGCTCTTTTTATTTCCACACATCTCTCTTACCCTTACGTTACTTACTCGATCAAACCACCTCACACCACACATTGTCCTCAAACATCTCATTTCCAGCACATCCATCCTCCTGCGCACACCTCTATCCATAGCCCACGCCTCGCAACCATACAACATTGTTGGAACCACTATTCCTTCAAACATACCCATTTTTGCTTTCCGAGAAAATGCTCTCGACTTCCACACATTCCTCAAGGCTCCCAGAATTTTCGCCCCCTCCCCCACCCTATGATCCACTTCCGCTTCCATGGTTCCATCCGCTGGCAGATTCACTCCCAGTTATCTAAAACACTTTACTTCCTCCAGTTTTTCTCCATTCAAACGTACCTCCCGATTGACTTGACCCTCAATCCTACTGTACCTAATAACCTTGCTTTTATTCATATTTACTCTCAACTTTCTTCTATCACAGACATAACCAAACTCAGTCACCAGCTTCTGCAGTTTCTCACATGAATCAGCCACCAGCGTTGTATCATCAGCGAACAACAACTGACTCACTTCCCAGGCTCTCTCATCCACAACAGACTGCATATTTGCCTATCTTTCCAAAACTCTTGCATTCACCTCCCTAACAACCCAATCCATAAACAAATTAAACAACCATGGAGACATCACACATCCCTGCCGCAAACCTATATTCACTGAGAACCAATCACTTTCCTCTCTTCCTACATGTATACATGCCTTACATCCTCGATAAAAAACTTTTCACTGCTTCTAACAATTTGCCTCCCACACCATATACTCTAAATACCTTCCGCAAAGCATCTCTATCTACTCTATCATATGCCTTCTATCATATGCCTTTATTTATCTATCTATTTTATTATAATTTGTGACTGTCGCCCGCGTTAGTAACGTAGCGGAACCCACCCACATACACATGCATATACATACACGTCCACACACGAACATATACATACCTATACATCTCAACGTATACATATATATACACACTCAGAACATATATATATATATATATATATATATATATATATATATATATATTTTTTTTTTATACCTCGTCGCTGTCTCCCGCGGTTGCGAGGTAGCGCAAGGAAACAGACGAAAGAAATGGCCCAACCCCCCCCATACACATGTACATACACACGTCCACACACGCAAATATACATACCTACACAGCTTTCCATGGTTTACCCCGGACGCTTCACATGCCTTGATTCAATCCACTGACAGCACGTCAACCCCTGTATACCACATCTCTCCAATTCACTCTATTCCTTGCCCTCCTTTCACCCTCCTGCATGTTCAGGCCCCGATCACACAAAATCCTTTTCACTCCATCTTTCCACCTCCAATTTGGTCTCCCTCTTCTCCTCGTTCCCTCCACCTCCGACACATTATATCCTCTTGGTCAATCTTTCCTCACTCATTCTCTCCATGTGCCCAAACCATTTCAAAACACCCTCTTCTGCTCTCTCAACCACGCTCTTTTTATTTCCACACATCTCTCTTACCCTTACGTTACTTACTCGATCAAACCACCTCACACCACACATTGTCCTCAAACATCTCATTTCCAGCACATCCATCCTCCTGCGCACAACTCTATCCATAGCCCACGCCTCGCAACCATACAACATTGTTGGAACCACTATTCCTTCAAACATACCCATTTTTGCTTTCCGAGATAATGTTCTCGACTTCCACACATTTTTCAAGGCTCCCAAAATTTTCGCCCCCTCCCCCACCCTATGATCCACTTCCGCTTCCATGGTTCCATCCGCTGACAGATCCACTCCCAGATATCTAAAACACTTCACTTCCTCCAGTTTTTCTCCATTTAAACTCACCTCCCAATTAACTTGACCCTCAACCCTACTGTACCTAATAACCTTGCTCTTATTCACATTTACTCTTAACTTTCTTCTTCCACACACTTTACCAAACTCCGTCACCAGCTTCTGCAGTTTCTCACATGAATCCGTCATCAGCGAACAACAACTGACTCACTTCCCAAGCTCTCTCATCCCCAACAGACTTCATACTTGCCCCTCTTCCCAAGACTCTTGCATTTACCTCCCTAACAACCCCATCAATAAACAAATTAAACAACCATGGAGACATCACACACCCCTGCCGCAAACCTACATTCACTGAGAACCAATCACTTTCCTCTCTTCCTACACGTACACATGCCTTACATCCTCGATAAAAACTTTTCACTGCTTCTAACAACTTGCCTCCCACACCATATATTCTTAATACCTTCCACAGAGCATCTCTATCAACTCTATCATATGCCTTCTCCAGATCCATAAATGCTACATACAAATCCATTTGCTTTTCTAAGTATTTCTCACATACATTCTTCAAAGCAAACACCTGATCCACACATCCTCTACCACTTCTGAAACCACACTGATCTTCCCCAATCTGATGCTCTGTACCTGCCATCACCCTCTCAATCAATACCCTCCCATATAATTTACCAGGAATACTCAACAAACTTATACCTCTGTAATTTGAGCACTCACTCTTATCCCCTTTGCCTTTGTACAATGGCACTATGCACGCATTCCGCCAATCCTCAGGCACCTCACCATGAGTCATACATACATTAAATAACCTTACCAACCAGTCAACAATACAGTCACCCCCTTTTTTAATAAATTCCACTGCAATACCATCCAAACCTGCTGCTTTGCCGGCTTTCATCTTCCGCAAAGCTTTTACTACCTCTTCTCTGTTTACCAAATCATTTTCCCTAACCCTCTCACTTTGCACATCACCTGGACTCAAACACCCTATATATATATATATATATATATATATATATATATATATATATATATATATATATATATATATATATATATATATATATATATATATATATATATATATATATATATATATATATATATATATATATATTTCATACTATTAGCCGTTTCCCGCATTAGCGAGTTAGCATTAAGAACAGAGAACTGAGCCTTGGATGGAATATCATCACTTGGACCCCTCCTCTGTTCCTTCTTTAGGAAATCTAAAAACGAGAGGGGAGGATTTCCATATATATATTTTTTCTTTTCTTTTTTTTTGCCGCTGTCTCCCGCGTTTGCGAGGTAGCGCAAAGAAACAGACGAAAGAAATGGCCCATCACACCCCCATACACATGTATATACATACGTCCACACACGCAAATATACATACCTACACAGCTTTCCATGGTTTACCCCAGACGCTTCACATACCCTGATTCAATCCACTGACAGTACGTCAGCCCCGGTATACCACATCGATACAATTCACTCTATTCCTTGCCCTCATTTCACCCTCTTGCATGTTCAGGCCCCGATCACACAAAATCTTTTTCACTCCATCTTTCCACCTCCAATTTCGTCTCCCACTTCTCCTCGTTCCCTCCACCTCCGATACATATATCCTCATGGTCAATCTTTCCTCACTCATTCTCTCCATGTGACCAAACCATTTCAAAACACCCTCTTCTGCTCTGTCAACCACGCTCTTTTTATTTCCACACATCTCTCTTACACTTACGTTACTTACTCGATCAAACCACCTCACACCACACATTGTCTTCAAACATGTCATTTCTAGCAAATCCACCCTCCTGCGCACAACTCTATCCATAGCCCACGCCTCGCAACCACACAACATTGTTGGAACCACTATTCCTTCAAACATACCCATTTTTGCTTTCCGAGATAATGTTCTCGACTTCCACACATTCTTCAAGGCTCCCAGGATTTTCGCTCCCTCCCCCACCCTATGATCCACTTCCGCTTCCATGGTTCCATCCGCTGCCAGATCCACTCCCAGATATCTAAAACACTTTACTTCCTCCAGTTTTTCTCGATTCAAACTTACCTCCCAATTGACATGACCCTCAACCCTACTGTACCTAATAACCTTGCTCTTATTCACATTTACTCTTAACTTTCTTCTTTCACACACTTTACCAAACTCAGTCAACAGCTTCTGCAGTTTCTCACATGAATCAGCCACTAGCGCTGTATCATCAGCGAACAACAATTGACTCACTTCCCATGCTCTCTCATCCCAAACAGACTTCATACTTGCCCCTCTTTCCAAAACTCTTGCATTCACCTCCCTAACAACCCCATCCATAAACAAATTAAACAACCATGGAGACATCACACACCCCTGCCGCAGACCTATATTCACTGAGAACCAATCACTTTCCTCTCTTCCTACACGTACACATGCCTTACATCCTCGATAAAAACTTTTCACTGCTTCTAACAACTTGCCTCCCACACCATATATTCTTAATACCTTCCACAGAGCATCTCTATCAACTCTATCATATGCCTTCTCCAGATCCATAAATGATACATATAAATCCATTTGCTTTTCTAAGTATTTCTCACATACATATTTCAAAGCAAACACCTGATCCATACATCCTCTACCACTTCTGAAACCACACTGCTCTTCCCCAATCTGATGCTCTGTACATGCCTTCACCCTCTCAATCAATACCCTCCCATATAATTTACCAGGAATACTCAACAAACTTATACCTATGAAATTTGAGCACTCACTCTTATCCCCTTTGCCTTTGTACAATGGCACTATGGACGCATTCCGCCAATCCTCAGGCACCTCACCATGAGTCATACATACATCAAATAACCTTACCAACCAGTAAATAATACAGTCACCACCTTTTTTAATAAATTCCACTGCAATACCATCCAAACCTGCTGCCTTGCCGGCTTTCATCTTCCGTAAAGCTTTTACTACCTCTTCTCTGTTTACGAAATCATTTTCCCTGACCCTCTCACTTTGCACACCACCTCGACCAAAGCACCCTATATCTGCCACTCTATCATCAAACACATTCAACAAACCTTCGAAATACTCACTCCATCTCCTTCTCACATCACCTCTACTTGTTATCACCTCCCCATTTGAGCCCTTCATTGAAGTTCCTATTTGCTCCCTTTTCTTACGCACTTTATTTACATCCTTCCAGAACATCTTTTTATTCTCCCTAAAATTTAATGATACTCTCTCACCCCAACTCTCATTTGCCATCTTTTTCACCTCTTGCACCTTTCTCTTGACCTCCTGTCTCTTTCTTTTATACATTTCCCACTTAATTGCATTTTTTCCCTGCAAAAATCGTCCAAATGACTCTCTTCTCTTTCACTAATAATCTTACTTCTTCATCCCACCACTCACTACCCTTTCTAATCAACCCACCTCCCACGCTTCTCATGCCACAAGCATCTTTTGCGCAATCCATCACTGATTCCCTAAATACATCCCATTCCTGCCCCCACTCCCCTTACTTCCATCGTTCTCACCTTTTTCCATTCTGTACTCAGTCTCTCCTGGTACTTCCTCACAAAAGTCTCCTTCCCAAGCTCACTTACTCTCACCACCCTCTTCACCCCAAGATTCACTCTTCTTTTCTGGAAACCCATACAAATCTTCACCTTGGCCTCCACAAGATGATGATCAGACATCCCTCCAGTTGCACCTCTCAGCACATTAACATCCAAAAGTCTCTCTTTCGCGCGCCTGTCAATTAACACGTGATCCAATAACGCTCTCTGGCCACCTCTCCTACTTACATACGTATACTTATGTATATCTCGCTTTTTAAACCAGGTATTCCCAATCATCAGTCCTTTTTCAGCACATAAATCTACAAGTTCTTCACCATTTTCATTTACAACACTGAACACCCCATGTATACCAATTATTCCCTCAACTGCCACATTACTCAGCTTTGCATTCAAATCACCCATCACTATAACCCGGTCTCGTGCATCGAAACTACTAACACACTCATTCAGCTGCTCCCAAAACACTTGCCTCTCATTATCTTTCTTCTCATGCCCAGGTGCATATGCACGAATAATCACTCATCTCTCTCCATCAACATATATATATATATATATATATATATATATATATATATATATATATATATATATATATATATATATAAATATATATATGTATATATATATATATATATATATATATATATATATATATATATATATATATATATATATATATATATATATATATATATGTATATGTATGTATATATATATATATATATATATATATATATATATATATATATATATATATATATATATATATATATATATATATATATATATTTTTTTTTTTTTTTTTTTTCTCTTTATCAAACTATTCGCCATTTCTCGCGATAGCCAGGTAGCGTTAAGAACAGAGGATGGGGCCTTTGAGGGAATATCCTCACCTGGCCCTCTTCTCTGTTCCCTTTCTTGGAAAATTTAAAAAAAAACGAGAGGGGAGGATTTCCAGCCCCCCGCTCCCTTCCCTTTTAGTCGCCTTCTACGACAAGCAGGGAATACGTGGGAAGTATTCTTTCTTGAAGAAGGACGGTCATGAGAGGCAAATGTTTTGGGAGCAGCTGAATGAGTGGGTTAGTGGTTTTGATGCACAAGACCGGGTTATAGTGATGGGTGATTTGAATGCAAAGGTGAGTAATGTGGAGGGTTGAGGGAATAATTGGTATACATGGGGTGTTCAGTGTTGTAAATGGAAATGGTGAAGAGTTTGTAGATTTATGTGCTGAAAAATGACTGCTGATTGGGAATACCTGGTTTAAAAAGCGAGATATACATAAGTATACGTATGTAAGTAGGAGAGATGGCCAGAGAGCGTTATTGGATCACGTGGTAATTGACTAGCGCGCGAAAGAGAGACTTTTGGATGTTAATGTGCTGAGAGGTGCAACTGGAGGGATGTCTGATCATTATCTTGTGGAGGCTAAGGTGGAGATTTGTATGGGTTTTCAGAAAAGAAGAGTGAATGTTGGGGTGAGGAGGGTGGTGAGAGTAAGTGAGCTTGGGAAGGAGACCTGTGTGAGGAAGTACCAGGAGAGGCTGAGTACAGAATGGAAAAAGGTGAGAGCAATGGAAGTAAGGGGAGTGGGGGAGGAATGGGATGTATTTAGGGAATCAGTGATGGAGTGCGCAAAAGATGCTTGTGGCATGAGAAGCGTGGGAGGTGGGTTGATTAGAAAGGGTAGTGAGTGGTGGGATGATGAAGTAAGATTATTAGTGAAAGAGAAGAGAGAGGCATTTGGACGATTTTTGAAGGGAAAAAAAATGAAATTGAGTGGGAGACGTATAAAAGAAAGACACACGAGGTCAAGAGAAAGGTGCAAGATGTGAAAAAGAGGGCAAATGAGAGTTGGGGTGAGAGAGTATCATTAAATTTTAGGGAGAATAAAAAGATGTTCTGTAAGGAAGTAAATAAAGTGAGTAAGACAAGGGAGCAAATGGGAACTTCAGTGAAAGGCGCTAATGGGGAGGTGATAACAAGTAGTGGTGATGTGAGAAGGAGATGGAGTGAGTATTTTGAAGGTTTCTTTAATGTGTTTGATGATAGAGTGGCAGATATAGGGTGTTTTGGTCGAGGTGGTGTGCAAAGTGAGAGGGTTAGGGAAAATTATTTGGTAAACAGAGAAGAGGTAGTAAAAGCTTTGCGGAAGATGAAAGCCGGCAAGGCAGCAGGTTTGGATGGTATTGCAGTGGAATCTATTAAAAAATGGGGTGACTGTATTGTTGACTGGTTGGTAAGGTTATTTGAAGTATGTATGACTCATGGTGAAGTGCCTGAGGACTGGCGGAATGCGTGCATAGTGCCATTCTACAAAGGCAAAGGGGATAAGAGTGAGTGCTCAAATTACAGAGGTAAAAGTTTGTTGAGTATTCCTGGTAAATTATATGGGAGAGTATTGATTGACAGGGTGAAGGCATGTAAAGAGCATCAGATTGAGGAAGAGCAGTGTGTTTTCAGAAGTTGTAGCGGATGTGTGGGTCAGGTGTTTGTTTTGAAGAATGTATGTGAGAAATACTTAGAAAAGCAAATGTATTTGTATGTATCATTTATGGATCTGGAGAAGGCATATGATTGAGTTGATAGAGATGCTCTGTGGAAGGTATTAAGAATATATGGTGTGGGAGGCAAGTTGTTAGAAGCAGTGAAAAGTTTTTATCGAGGATGTAAGGCATGTGTACGTGTAGGAAGAGAGGAAAGTGATTGGTTGTCAGTGAATGTAGGTTTGCGGCAGGTTTGTTTCATGTCTCCATGGTTGTTTAATTTGTTTATGGACGGGGTTGTGAGGGAGGTGAATGCAAGAGTTTTGGAAAGAGGGGTAGTATGAACTCTGTGTGGATGAGAGAGCTTGGGATTTGAGTCAGTTATTCGCTGATGATACAGCGCTGGTGTCTGATTCATATGAGAAACTGCAGAAGCTGGTGACTGAGTTTGGTAAAGTGTGTGAAAGAAGAAAGTTAAGATTAAATGTGAATAAGAGCAAGGTTATTAGGTACAGTAGGGTTGAGGGTCAAATCAATTGGGAGGTAAGTTTGAATGGATAAAAACTGGAAGAAGTAAAGTGTTTTAGATATCTGGGAGTGGATCTGTCAGCGGATGGAACCATGGAAGCGGAAGTGAATCATAGGGTGGGGGAGGGGGCGAAAATCCTGGGAGCCTTGAAGAATGTGTGGAAGTCAAGAACATTATCTCGGAAAGCAAAAATGAGTATGTTTGAAGAAATATTGGTTCCAACAATGTTGTATGGTTGCGAGGCGTTGGCTATGGACAGAGTTGTGCGCAGGAGGGTGGATGTGCTGGAAATGAGATGTTTGAGGACAATATGTGGTGTGAGGTGGTTTGATCGATTAAGTAATGTAAGGGGAAGAGAGATGTGTGGAAATAAAAAGAGCGTGGTTGAGAGAGCAGAATAGGGTGTTTTGAAATGATTTGGGCATATGGAGAAAATGAGTGAGGAAAGATTGCCCAAGAGGATATATGTATCGGAGGTAGAGGGAACGAGGAGAAGTGGGAGACCAAATTGGAGGTGGAGAGATTGAGTGAAAAAGATTTTGAGTGATCGGGGCCTGAACATGCAGGAGGGTGAAAGGCGGGCAAGGACTAGAGTGAATTGGATCGATGTGGTATACCGGGGTTGGCGTGCTGTCAGTGGACTGAATCAGGGCATGTGAAGCGTCTGGGGTAAACCATGGATAGTTGTGAGAGGCCTGGATTTGGAAAGGGAGCGTGGTTTCGGGCATTAATACATGACAGCTAGAGACTGAGTGTTAAAGAATGGGGCCTTTGATGTCTTTTCCTAGCGCTACCTCGCACATATGAGGGGGGAGGGGGATGGTATTCCATGTGTGGCGAGGTGGCGATGGGAATTAATAAAGGCAGACAGTATGAATTGTGTGCATGGGTATATATGTATGTGTCTGTGTGTGTATATATATGTGTACATTGAGATGTATAGGTATGTATATTTGCGTGTATGGACGTGTATGTATATACATGTGTATGGGGGTGGGTTGGGCCATTTCTTTCGTCTGTTTCCTTGCCCTACCTCGCAAACGCGGGAGACAGCGACAAAGGAAAATAAAGTAAATATAAATGAATATATATATATATATATATATATATATATATATATATATATATATATATATATATATATATATGTATAAATTTTTTTTTTTTTTTTTATACTTTGTCGCTCTCTCCCGCGTTTGCGAGGTAGCGCAAGGAAACAGACGAAAGAAATGGCCCAACCCCCCCCCATACACATGTACATACACACGTCCACACACGCAAATATACATACCTACAGAGCTTTCCATGGTTTACCCCGGACGCTTCACATGCCTTGATTCAATCCACTGACAGCACGTCAACCCCTGTATACCATATCGCTCCAATTCACTCTATTTCTTGCCCTCCTTTCACCCTCCTGCATGTTCAGGCCCCGATCACACAAAATCCTTTTCACTCCATCTTTCCACCTCCAATTTGGTCTACCTCTTCTCCTCGTTCCCTCCACCTCCGACACATATATCCTCTAGGTCAATCTTTCCTCACTCATTCTCTCCATGTGCCCAAACCATTTCAAAACACCCTCTTCTGCTCTCTCAACCACGCTCTTTTTATTTCCACACATCTCTCTTACCCTTACGTTACTTACTCGATCAAACCACCTCACACCACACATTGTCCTCAAACATCTCATTTCCAGCACATCCATCCTCCTGCGCAGAACTCTATCCATAGCCCACGCCTCGCAACCATACAACATTGTTGGAACCACTATTCCTTCAAACATACCCATTTTTGCTTTCCGGGATAATGTTCTCGACTTCCACACATTTTTCAAGGCTCCCAAAATTTTCGCCCCCTCCCCCACCCTATGATCCACTTCCGCTTCCATGGTTCCATCCGCTGACAGATCCACTCCCAGATATCTAAAACACTTCACTTCCTCCAGTTTTTCTCCATTCAAACTCACCTCCCAATTGACTTGACCCTCAACCCTACTGTACCTAATAATATATATATATATATATATATATATATATATATATATATATATATATATATATATATATATATATATATATATATATATACATACATTTGGGTGTCTAAATATGTGTGGATGTAACCAAGATGAGAAAAAGGAGAGAAAGTTAGAATGTTTGAGGAAAGGAACGTGGATGTTTTGGCTCTGATTGAAACGAAGCTCAAGGGTAAAGGGGAAGAGTGGTTTGATAATGTCTTGGGAGTAAAGTCAGGGGTTAGTGAGAGGACAAGAGCAAGGGAAGGAGTAGCACTACTCTTGAAACAGGAGTGGTGGGAGTATGTGATAGAGTGTAAGAAAGTAAAATCTAGATTTATATGGACAAAACTGAAAGTGGATGGAGAGAGATGGGTGATTATTAGTGCATATGCAACTGGGAATGAGAAGAAATATCCTGAGACGCAAGTGTTTTGGGAGTATGTGAGTGAATGTGTTAGTAGTTTTGATGCACGAGACCGGGTTATAGTGATAGGTGATTTCAATGCAAAGACGAGTAATGTGGCTGTTGAGATGATAATTGGTGTACATTGGGTGTTCAGTGTTGTAAATGTAAATGGTAAAGAGCTTCTAGATTTATGTGCTGAGAAAGGAGTGGTGATTGGATATACCTGGTTTAAAAACAGAGATTACATAATAGTACGTTTGTAAATAGGAGAGATGGCCGGAGAGCGTTATTGGACTACGTGTTAATTGATAGGCGCGCGAAAGATAGACCTTTCGATGTTAATGTGCTGAGAGTTGCAAGTCGAGGGATGTCTGATCAATTATCTTGTGGAACCAAGGTTGAAGATTTGTAGAATTTTTTCAGAAAAGAAGAGAGAATGTTGGGGTGAAAAGAATGCTTTGAGTAATTGAGCTTGGGAAGAGGACTTGTGTGAGGAGGTGCTAGGAGAGACTGAGTATAAAATGGAAAAAGGTGAGAACAAAGGAGGTAAGGGGAGTGGGGGAGGAATGGGATGTATTTAGGGAAGCGGTGATTTCTTGCGGAAAAGATGCTTGTGGTATGAGGAGCGTGGGAAGTGGGTAGATTAGAAAGGGTAGTGAGTGGCGAGATGAAGAAGTAATAGTATTAGTGTAAGAGGAGAGAGAGGCATTTGAACGATTCTTGCAGGGAAAAAATGCAAATGACTGGGAGACTTATAAAAGAAAGAGGTAGGAGGTCAAGAGAAAGGTGGAAGAGGTGAAAAAGACGGCAAATGAGAGTTGGGGTGAGAGAGTATCATTATATTTTAGGGAGAATAAAAAGATGTTTTGGAATGAGGTAAATAAAGTGCGTAAGACAAGGGAACAAATGGGAGCTTCAGTGAAGAGGGCTAATTGGGAGGTGATAGCAAGTAGATATGATGTGAGTGGGAGATGGAGGGAGTATTTTGAAGGTTTGTTGAATGTGTTTGATATAGGGTGGCAGATATAGGGTGTTTTGGTCGAGGTGGTGTGCAAAGTGAGAGGGTCAGGGAAAATGATTTGTTAAACACATAAGAGGTAGTAAAAGCTTTGCAGAACATGAAAGACGGCAATGCTGCGGGTTTGGATGGTATTGCAGTGAAACTTATTAAAAAGGAGGGGACTGTATTGTTGACTGGTTGGTATGGATATTTAATGTATGAATGACTCATGGTGACGTGTCTGAGAATTGGCGAAATGCTTGCATAGTGTCATTGTACAAAGGCAAAGGGAATAAAGGTGAATGCTCAGATTACAAAGAGCTAAGTTTGTTGAGTAATCCTTGGAAAATATATGGGAGGGTACTGATTGGGAGGGTGAAGGCATGTACAGAGCATCAGATTGGGGAAGAGCAGTGTGGTTTCAGAAGTGTTAGAGGATATGTGGATCAGGTATTTCCTTTGAAGAAAGTATGTGAGAGATACTTAGAAAAGCAAATGGATTTGTATGTAGCATTAATGGATCTGGAGAAGGCAGAGGGCATATAATAGAGTTGACAGAGATGCTCTGTGGAAGGTATTAAAAATATATGGTGTGGGAGGAAAGTTGTTAGAAGTAGTGAAAGGTTTTGATTGAGGATGTAAGGCATGTGTACGTGTGGAAAGAGAGGAAAGTGATTGGTTCTCAGTGAATGTAGGTTTGCGGTAAGAGTGTGTGATGTCTCAATGGTTGTTTAATTTGTTTATGGATGAGGTTGTTAGGTAGTTGAATGCAAGAGTTTTGCAAAGAGGGGAAAGTGTGCAGTGTTTTTTGGATGAAAGACCTTGGGAAGTGAGTCAATTGTTGTTCGCTGATGATACAGCACTGGTGGCTGATTCATGTGAGAAACTGCAGAAGCTGGTGACTGAGTTTGATAAAGTATGTGAAAGGAGAAAGCTGAGAGTAAATGTGAATAAGAGCAAGGTTATTAGGGGGTTGAAGGACAAGTCAACTGGCAGGTAAGTTTGAATTAACAAAAACTGGATGAAGTGAAGTGTTTTAGATATCTGGGAGTGGATCTGGCAGCGGATGGAACCATGGAAACGGAAGTGAATCATAGGGTGGGGGAGGAGGCGAAAGTTCTTGGAGCGTTGAAGAATGTGTGGATGTCGAGAACATTATTTCGCAAAGCAAAAATGTGTATGTTTGAAGGAATTGTGGTTCCAATAATATTATATGGTTGCATGGTGTGGGCTATGGATATAGTTGTGCGGTGGAGGGTGGATGTGCTGGAAATGAGATGTTTGAGGACAATATGTGGTGTGAGGTTGTTTGATCGAGTAAGTAATGTAAGGGTAAGAGAGATGAGTGGTAATAAAAAGAGTGTGGTTCAGAGAGCAGAAGAGGGTGTTTTGAAATGGTTTGGTCACATGAAGAGGATGAGTGATGAAAGATTGACCAAGAGGATATATGTATCACAGGTGGAGGGAACGAGGAGCAGTGGGAGACCAAATTGGAGGTGGAGGGATAGAGTGAAAAAGATTTTGAGTGATCGGGGCCTGAACATGCAGGAGGGTTAAAGGCGTGCAAAGAATAGAGTGAATTGGAACGATATGGTTTACCGGAGTCGACGTGCTCTCACTGAATTGAACCAAGGCATGTGAAGAGTCTGGGGTAAACCATGGAAAGTTTTGTGGGGTCTGGATGTGGAAATGGAGCTGTGGTTTCGGTGCATTATTACATGAGAGCTAGAGACTGTGAACGAATGTAGACTTTTTGTCTTTTCCAAGCGCTACATCGTGCACATATGGGGGGAGGGGGTCGTTATTTCATGTTTCGTGGGGTGGCGATGGGAATGAATAAAGGGCAGACAGTATGAACTATGTACATGTGTATATATGTATATATCTGTGTGTGTATATATATGTATACGTTGAAATGTATAGATATATGTACTTGCATCTATGGACATGTATGTATAGACATGTGTATGTGGTTGGGTTTGGCTATTCTTTCGTCTGTTATCTTGCGCTACCTCGCAATCGCAGGAGACAGCGACAAAGCAAAAAAATAAATAGAGAAAGTGAAATATATATATATATATGTATATATATATATATATATATATATATATATATATATATATATATATATATATATATATATATATATATTATATATATATATATTATATATATATATATATATATATATATATATATATATATATATATATATACATATATATATATAATATATATATATATATATATATATATATATATATATATATATATATATATATATATATATATATATATATATATATATATACATATATCTCTGGGTATAGGGGATTAAGAATGCTTCCCACCCATTCCTCACGTGTCGTACAAGGCGACTAAAGGGGACGGGAGCGGGGGGCCACAAATCCTCCACTCCTTGTATTTTAACTTTCTAAAAGGGGAAACAGAAGAAAGAGTCACGCGAGGAGTGCTCATCTTCCTCGAAGGCTCAGATTGGGGTGTCTAAATGTGTGTGGATGTAACCAAGATGAGAAAAAAGGAGAGATAGGTAGTATGTTTGAGGAAAGGAACCTGGATGTTTTGGCTCTGAATGAAATGAAGGTAAAGGGTAAAGGGGAAGAGTGGTTTGGGAATGTCTTGGGAGTAAATTCAGGGGTCAGTGAGAGGACAAGAGCAAGGGAAGGAGTAGTACTATTCCTGAATCAGGAGTTGTGGGAGTATGTGATAGAGTGTAAGAAAGTAAATTCTAGATTGATATGGGTAAAACTGAAAGTTCATTGAGGGAGAAGGGTGATTATTGGTGCATATGCACCTGGGCATGAGAAGAAAGATCCTGAGAGGCAAGTGTTTTGGGAGCAGCTGAATGAGTGTGTTACTGGTTTTGATGCACAAGACCAGGTTATAGTGATGGGTGATTTGAATGCAAAGGTGAGTAATGTGGCAGTTGAGGGAATAATTGGTATACATGGGGAGTTCAGTTTTGTAAATGGAAATGGTGAAGAGCTTGTAGATTTATGTGCTGAAAAAGGACTGGTGATTGGGAATACCTGGTTTAAAGCGAGATATACATAATTATTCGTATGTAAGTAGGAGAGATGGCCAGAGAGCGTTATTGGATTACGTGTTAATTGATAGACGCACGAAAGGGAGACTTTTGGATGTTAATATGCTGAGAGGTGCAACTGGAGGGATGTCTGATCATTATCTTGTGGAAGCAAAGGTGATGATTTGTGGGGGTTTTCAGAAAAGAAGAGAGAATGTTGGGGTGAAGAGAGTGGTGAGAGTAAATGAGCTTGGGAAGGAGACTTGTGTGAGGAAGTAACATGAGAGACTGAGTACAGAATGGAAAAAGGTGAGAACAAAGGAGGTAAGGGGAGTGGGGGAGGAATAGAAAGTATTTAGGGAATCAGTGATGGCTTGCGCAAAAGATGCTTTTGGCATGAGAAGCGTGAGATGGGTTCATTAGAAAAGGTAGTGAGTGGTGGGATGAAGAAGTAAGATTATCAGTGAAAGAAAAGAGCGAGGCATTTGAACGATTTTTGCAGGGAAAAAATGCAAATGAGTGGGAGAGGTATAAAAGAAAGAGACAGGAGGTCAAGAGAAAGGTGCAAGAGGTGAAAAAGAGGGCAAATGAGAGTTGGGGTGAGAGAGTATCATTAAATTTCAGGGAGAATAAAAAGATGTTTTGGAAGGAGGTAAATAAAGAGCGCAACTCAAGGGAGCAAATGGGAACTTCAGTGAAGGGGGCTAATGGGGAGGTGATAACAAGTAGTGGTGATGTGAGAAGGAGATGGAGTGAGTTTTTTGAAAGTTTGTTGAATGTGTTTCATGATAGAGTGGCAGATGTGGGGTGTCTTGGTCGAGGTGGTGTGCAAAGTGAGAGGGTTAGGGAAAATGATTTGCTAAATAGAGAAGAGGTAGTAAAAGCTTTACGGAAGATGAAAGCCTGCAAAGCATCATGTTTGGATGACATTGTAGTGGAATTTATTAAAAAAGTGGGTGACTGTAAAGTTGACTTGTTGGTAAGGTTATTTAATGTATGTATGATTCATGGTGAGGTGCCTGAGGATTAGCGGAATGTTTTGCACAGTGCCATTGTACAAAGGCAAAGGGGATAAGAGTGAGTGCTCAAATTACAGAGGTATAAGGTTTTTAGTATTCCTGGTAAATTATATGGGAGGGTATTGATTAATAGGGTGAAGGCATGTACAGACCATCAGATTGGGGAAGAGCAGTGTGGTTTCAGAAGTGGTAGAGGATGTGTGGATCAGGTGTTTGCTTTGAAGAATCTTTGCGAGAAATACTTAGGAAAACAAATGGATTTGTATGTAGCATTTATGGGTCCAGAGAAGGCATATGACAGAGATGATAGAGATGCTCTGTAGAAGGTATTAAGAATAAATGGTGTGGGAGGCAAGTTGTTAGAAGCAGTGAAAAGTTTTTATCGAGGATGTAAGGCATGTGTACGTGTAGGAAGAGAGGAAAGTGATTGGTTGTCAGTGAATGTAGGTTTGCGGTAGGTTTGTTTGATGTCTCCCTTTTTGTTTAATTTGTTTATGGATGGGGTTGTTAGGGAGGTGAATGAAAGAGTTTTGGAAAGAGGGGTAGTATGAAGTCTCTGTGAATGAGAGAGCTTGGGATTTGAGTCATTTGTTCGCTGATGATACAGCGCTGGTGGTTGATTCATATGAGAAACTGCAGAAGCTGGTGACTGAATTTGGTAAAGTGTGTGAAAGAGGAAAGTTAAGAGTAAATGTGAATCAGAGCAAGGTTATTAGGTACAGTAGGGTTGAGGGTCAAGTCAATTGGGAGGCAAGTTTGAATGGAGAAAAACTGGAGGAAGGAAAGTGTTTTAGATATCTGGGAGTGGATCTGGCAGCGGATGGAACCATGGAAGCGGAAGTGAATCATAGGGTGGGGGAGGGGGCGAAAATCCTGGGAGCCTTGAAGAATGTGTGGAAGTCAAGAACATTATCTCGGAAAGCAAAAATGGGTATGTTTGAAGAAATATTGGTTCCAACAATGTTGTATGGTTGCGAGGCGTGGGCTATGGATAGAGTTGTGCGCAGGAGGATGGATGTGCTGGAAATGAGATGTTTGAGGACAATATGTGGTGTGAGGTGGTTTTATCGAGTAAGTAATGTAAGGGTAAGGGAGATGTGTGGAAATAAAAAGAGCGTGGTTGAGAGAGCAGAAGAGGGTGTTTTGAAATGATTTGGGCACATGAAGAGAATGAGTGAGGAAAGATTGCCCAAGAGGATGTATGTATCGGAGGTAGAGGGAACGAGGAGAAGTGGGAGACCAAATTGGAGGTGGAGAGATGGAGTGAAAAAGATTTTGAGTGATCGGGGCCTGAACATGCAGGAGGGTGAAAGGCGGGCAAGGAATAGAGTGAATTGGATCGATGTGGTATACCGGGGTTGGCGTGCTGTCAGTGGATTGAGTCAGGGCATGTGAAGCGTATGGGGTACACCATGGATAGTTGTGTGGGGCCTGGATTTGGAAAGGGAGCGTGGTTTCGGGCATTATTACATGACAGCTAGAGACTGAGTGTTAACGAATAGGGCCTTTGTTGTCTTTTCCTATCGTTACCTCGCACGTATGAGGGGGGAGGGGAATGGTATTCCATGTGTGGAGAGGTGGCGATGGGAATGAATAAAGGCAGACAGTGTGAATTGTGTGCATGGGTATATATGTATGTGTCTGTGTGTGTATATATATGTGTACATTGAGATGTATAGGTATGTATATTTGTGTGTATGGACGTGTATGTATATACATGTGTATGGGGGTGGGTTGGGCCTTTTCTTTCGTCTGTTTCCTTGCGCTACCTCGCAAACGCGGGGGACAGCGACTAAGGAAAATAAAGTAAATATAAATAAATAAATAGATGAATATATATATATATATATATATATATATATATATATATATATATATATATATATATATATATATACATTGGGGTGTCTAAATATGTGGGGATGTAACCAAGATGAGAAAAAGGAGAGATAGGTAGAATGTATGAGGAAAGGAACGTGGATGTTTTGGCTCTGATTGAAACGAAGCTCAAGGGTAAAGGGGAAGAGTGGTTTGATAATGTCTTGGGAGTAAAGTCAGGGGTTAGTGAGAGGACAAGAGCAAGGGAAGGAGTAGCACTACTCTTGAAACAGGAGTGGTGGGAGTATATGATAGAGTGTAAGAAAGTAAAATCTAGATTTATATGGGCAAAACTGAAAGTGGATGGAGAGAGATGGGTGATTATTAGTGCATATGCACCTGGGAATGAGAAGAAACATCCTGAGACGCAAGTGTTTTGGGAGCATGTGAGTGAATGTGTTAGTAGTTTTGATGCACGAGACCGGGTTATAGTGATAGGTGATTTCAATGCAAAGACGAGTAATGTGGCTGTTGAGATGATAATTGGTGTACATTGGGTGTTCAGTGTTGTAAATGGAAATGGTAAAGAGCTTATAGATTTATGTGCTGAGAAAGGAGTGGTGATTGGATATACCTGGTTTAAAAACAGAGATTACATAAGAGTACGTTTGTAAGTAGGAGAGATGGCCGGAGAGCGTTATTGGATTACGTGTTAATTGATAGGCGCGCGAAAGAGAGACCTTTCGATGTTAATGTGCTGAGAGTTGCAAGTCGAGGGATGTCTGATCAATTATCTTGTGGAACCAAGGTTGAAGATTTGTAGAATTTTTTTCAGAAAAGAAGAGAGAATGTTGGGGTGAAAAGAATGCTGAGAGTAAGTGAGCTTGGGAAGAGGACTTGTGTGAGGAGTTGCTAGGAGAGACTGAGTATAAAATGGGAAAAGGTGAGAACAAAGGAGGTAAGGGGAGTGGGGGAGGAATGGGATGTATTTAGGGAAGCAGTGATGGCTTGCGGAAAAGATGCTTGTGGCATGAGGAGCGTGGGAAGTGGGTAGATTAGAAAGGTTAGTGAGTGGCAATATGAAGAAGTAATAGTATTAGTGTAAGAGGAGAGAGAGGCATTTGGACGATTCCTGCAGGGAAAAAATGCAAATGACTGGGAGACTTATAAAAGAAAGAGGCAGGAGGTCAAGAGAAAGGTGGAAGAGGTGAAAAAGAGGGCAAATGAGATTTGGGGTGAGAGAGTATCATTATATTTTAGGGAGAATAAAAAGAAGTTTTGGAATGAGGTAAATAAAGTGCGTAAGACAAGGGAACAAATGGGAACTTCAGTGAAGAGGGCTAATGGGGAGGTGATAGCAAGTAGATATGATGTGAGAGGGAGATGGAGGGAGTATTTTGAAGGTTTGTTGAATGTGTTTGATATAGGGTGGCAGATATAGGGTGTTTTGGTCGAGGTGGTGTGCAAAGTGAGAGGGTTAGGGAAAATGATTTGTTAAACACATAAGAGGTAGTAAAAGCTTTGCAGAACATGAAAGACGGCAAGGCTGCGGGTTTGGATGGTATTGCAGTAAAACTTATTAAAAAGTAGGGGACTGTATTGTTGACTGGTTGGTATGGATATTTAATGTATGAATGACTCATGGTGACGTGTCTGAGAATTGACGAAATGCTTGCATAGTGTCATTGTACAAAGGAAAAGGGAATAAAGGTGAATGCTCAGATTACAAAGAGCTAAGTTTGTTGAGCAATCCTGGGAAATTATATGGGAGGGTACTGATTTGGAGGGTGAAGGCATGTACAGAGCATCAGATTGGGGAAGAGCAGTGTGGTTTCAGAAGTGGTAGAGGATGTGTGGATCAGGTATTTCCTTTGAAGAAAGTATGTGAGAGATACTTAGAAAAGCAAATGGATTTGTATGTAGCATTTATGGATCTGGAGATGGCAGAGGGCATATAATAGAGTTGACAGAGATGCTCTGTGGAAGGTATTAAAAATATATGGTGTGGGAGGAAAGTTGTTAGAAGTAGTGAAAGGTTTTGATTGAGGATGTAAGGCATGTATACGTGTGGAAAGAGAGGAAAGTGATTGGTCCTCAGTGAATGTAGGTTTGCAGTAAGAGTGTGTGATGTCTCAATGGTTGTTTAATTTGTTTATGGATGAGGTTGTTAGGTAGTTGAATGCAAGAGTTTTGGAAAGAGGGGAAAGTGTGCAGTGTTTATTGGATGAAAGACCTTGGGAAGTGAGTCACTTGTTGTTCGCTGATGATACAGCACTGGTGGCTGATTCATGTGAGAAACTGCAGAAGCTGGTGACTGAGTTTGATAAAGTATGTGAAAGGAGAAAGCTGAGAGTAAATGTGAATAAGAGCAAGGTTATTAGGTACAGTAGGGTTGAAGGACAAGTCAACTGGCAGGTAAGTTTGAATTAACAAAAACTGGATGAAGTGAAGTGTTTTAGATATCTGGGAGTGGATCTGGCAGCGGATGGAACCTTGGAAACGGAAGTGAATTATAGGGTGGGGGAGGAGGCAAAAGTTCTTGGAGCGTTGAAGAATGTGTGGATGTCGAGAACATTATTTCGCAAAGCAAAAATGGGTATGTTTGAAGGAATTGTGGTTCCAATAATATTATATGGTTGCATGGTGTGGGCTATGGATATAGTTGTGCGGTGGAGGGTGGATGTGCTGGAAATGAGATGTTTGAGGACAATATGTGGTGTGAGGTTGTTTGATCGAGTAAGTAATGTAAGGGTAAGAGAGATGAGTGGTAATAAAAAGAGTGTTGTTCAGAGAGCAGAAGAGGGTGTTTTGAAATGGTTTGGTCACATGAAGAGGATGAGTGATGAAAGATTGACCAAGAGGATATATGTATCACAGGTGGAGGGAACGAGGAGCAGTGGGAGACCAAATTGGAGGTGGAGGGATAGAGTGAAAAAGATTTTGAGTGATCGGGGCCTGAACATGCAGGAGGGTTAAAGGCGTGCAAAGAATAGAGTGAATTGGAACGATATGGTTTACCGGAGTCGACGTGCTCTCACTGAATTGAACCAAGGCATGTGAAGAGTCTGGGGTAAACCATGGAAAGTTTTGTGGGGTCTGGATGTGGAAATGGAGCTGTGGTTTCGGTGCATTATTATATGACAGCTAGAGACTGTGAACGAATGTAGACTTTTTGTCTTTTCCAAGCGCTATATCGTGCACATATGGGGGGAGGGGGTCGTTATTTCATGTGTCGTAGTGTGGCGATGGGAATGAATAAAGGGCAGACAGTATGAACTATGTACATGTGTATATATGTATATGTCTGTGTGTGTATATATATATGTATACGTTGAAATGTATAGATATATGTACTTGCACCTATGGACATGTATGTATAGACATGTGTATGTGGTTGGGTTTGGCTATTCTTTCGTCTGTTTTCTTGCGCTACCTCGCAATCGCAGGAGACAGCGAAAAAGCAAAACAATAAATAAACAAAGTGAAATATATATATATATATATATATATATATATATATATATATATATATATATATATATATATATATATATATATATATATGTATATATAAGAAGAATGGATGTGAGAAATACTTAGAAAAGCAAATGGATTTGTATGTAGCATTTATGGATCTAGAGAAGGCATATGATAGAGTTGATAGAGATGCTCTGTTTAAGGTATTAAGAATATATGGTGTGGGAGGCAAGTTGTTAGAAGCAGTGAAAAGTTTTTATCGAGGATGTAAGGCTTGTGTACGTGTAGGAAGAGAGGAAAGTGATTGGTTCTCAGTGAATGTAGGTTTGCGGCAGGGGTGTGTTATGTCTCCATGGTTGTTTAATTTGTTTATGGATGGGGTTGTTAGGGAGGTGAATGCAAGAGTTTTGGAAAGAGGGGCAAGTATGAAGTCTGTTGGGGATGAGAGAGCTTGGGAAGTGAGTCAGTTGTTGTTCGCTGATGATACAGCGCTGGTGGCTGATTCAGGTGAGAAACTGCAGAAGCTGGTGACTGAGTTTGGTAAAGTTTGTGAAAGAAGAAAGTTAAGAGTAAATGTGAATAAGACCAAGGTTACTAGGTACAGTAGGGTTGAGGGTCAGGTCAATTGGGATGTGAGTTTGAATGAAGAAAAACTGGAGGAAGTAAAGTGTTTTAGATATCTGGGAGTGGATCTGGCAGCGGATGGAACCATGGAAGGGGAAGTGGATCATAGGATGGGGGAGGGGGCGAAAATTCTGGGAGCCTTGAAGAATGTGTGGAAGTCGAGAACATTATCTCGGAAAGCAATAATGGGTATGTTTGAAGGAATAGTGGTTCCAACAATGTTGTATGGTTGCGAGGCGTGGGCTATGGATAGAGTGGTGCGCAGGAGGATGGATGTGCTGGAAATGAGATGTTTGAGGACAATGTGTGGTGTGAGGTGGTTTGATCGAGTAAGTAACGTAAGGGTAAGAGAGATGTGTGGAAATAAAAAGAGCGTGGTTGAGAGAGCAGAAGAGGGTGTTTTGAAATGGTTTGGGCACATGGAGAGAATGAGTGAGGAAAGATTGACCAAGAGGATATATGAGTCGGAGGTGGAGGGAACGAGGAGAAGAGGGAGACCAAATTGGAGGTGGAAGGATGGAGTGAAAAAGATTTTGTGTGATCGGGGCCTGAACATGCAGGAGGGTGAAAGGAGGGCAAGGAATAGAGTGAATTGGAGCGATGTGGTATACCGGGGTTGACGTGCTGTCAGTGGATTGAATCAGGGCATGTGAAGCGTCTGGGGTAAACCATGGAAAGCTGTGTAGGTATGTATATTTGCGTGTGAGGACGTATGTATATACATGTGTATGGGGGTGGGTTGGGCCATTTCTTTGGTCTGTTTCCTTGCGCTACCTCGCAAACGCGGGAGACAGCGACAAAGTATAAAAAAAAAAAAATATATATATACATATATATATATATATATATATATATATATATATATATATATACATATATATATATATATATATATATATATATATATATATATATATATATATATATATATATATATATATATATATATATATATATAAGTGTGTGTTTGTGGATCTTTTGATACTTAATCGCCATTTCTCACGATAGCAAGGTAACGTAAGGAACAGATCACTGAGCCTTTGAGGGAAAAATCTTCACTTGACCACCCTCTCTGTTCCCTGGGGATAGGGGAGAAAGAATACTTCCCACGTATTCCCTGCGTGTCGTAGAAGGCGGCTAAAAGGGAAGGGAACGGGGGGCTGGAAATCCTCCCCTCTCGTTTTTTTTTTCATTTCTCCAAAAGAAGGAACAGAGAAGGGGGCCAGGTGAGAATATTCCTCAAAGGCCCAGACCTCTGTTCTCAGCGCTACCTCGCTAATGCGGGAAATGAGGAATAGTATGAAAGAAAAATATATATATATATATATATATATATATATATATATATATATATATATATATATATATATGTATATATATATATATATATATATATATATATATATATATATATATATATATATATATATATATATATGTATATTATATATATATATATATATATATATATATATATATATATATATATATATATATATATATATATATATATATATATTGCGAGTGAATGTTGGGGTAAAGAGGGTGGTGAGAGTAAGTGAGCTTGGGAGGGAGACCTGTGTGAGGAAGTACCAGGAGAGACTGAGTACAGAATGGAAAAAGATGAGAACAATGAAGTAAGGGGAGTGGGGGAGGAATGGGATGTCTTTAGGGAATCAGTGATGGATTGCGCAAAAGATGCTTGTGGCATGAGAAGAGTGGGAGGTGGGTTGATTAGAAAGGGTAGTGAGTGGTGGAATGAAGAAGTAAGAGTATTAGTGAAAGAGAAGAGAGAGGCGTTTGGACGATTTTTGCAGGGAAAAAATGAAATTCAGTGGGAGATATATAAAAGAAAGAGACAGGAGGTCAAGAGAAAGGTGCAAGAGGTGAAAAAAAGGGCAAATGAGAGTTGGGGTGAGACAGTATCATTAAATTTTAGGGAGAATAAAAAGATGTTCTGGAAGGAGGTAAATAAAGTGCGTAAGACAAGGGAGCAAATGGGAACTTCAGTGAAGGGCGCAAATGGGGAGGTGAAAACAAGTAGTGGTGATGTGAGAATGAGATGGAGTGAGTATTTTGAAGGTTTGTTGAATGTGTTTGATGATAAAGTGGCAGATATATTATGTTTTGGTCGAGGTGGTGTGCAAAGTGAAAGGGTTAGGGAAAATGATTTGGTAAACAGAGAAGAGGTAGTGAAAGCTTTGCGAAAGATGAAAGCCGGCAAGGCAGCAGGTTTGGATGGTATTGCAGTGGAATTTATAAAAAAGGGGGTGACTGTATTGTTGACTGGTTGGTAAGGTTATTTAATGTATGTATGACTCATGGTGAGGTGCCTGAGGATTGGCGGAATGCGTGCATAGTGCCATTGTACAAAGGCAAAGGGGATAAGAGTGAGTGCTCAAATTACAGAGGTATAAGTTTGTTGAGTATTCCTGGTAAATTATATGGGAGGGTATTGATTGAGAGGGTGAAGGCATGTACAGAGCATCAGATTGGGGAAGAGCAGTGTGGTTTCAGAAGTGGTAGAGGATGTGTGGATCAGGTGTTTGCTTTGAAGAATGTATGTGAGAAATACTTAGAAAAGCAAATGGATTTGTATGTAGCATTTATGGATCTGGAGAAGGCATATGATAGAGTTGATAGAGATGCTCTGTGGAAGGTATTAAGAACATATGGTGTGGGAGGAAAGTTGTTAGAAGCAGTGAAAAGTTTTTATCGAGGATGTAAGGCATGTGTACGTGTAGGAAGAGAGGAAAGTGATTGGTTCTCAGTGAATGTAGGTTTGCGGCAGGGATGTGTGATGTCTCCATGGTTGTTTAATTTGTTTATGGATGGGGTTGTTAGGGAGGTAAATACAAGAGTTTTGGAAAGAGGGGCAAGTATGAAGTCTGTTGGGGATGAGAGAGCTTGGGAAGTGAGTCAGTTGTTGTTCGCTGATGATACAGCGCTGGTGGCTGATTCATGTGAGAAAATGCAGAAGCTGGTGACTGAGTTTGGTAAAGTGTGTGGAAGAAGAAAGTTAAGAGTAAATGTGAATAAGAGCAAGGTTATTAGGTACAGTAGGGTTGAGGGTCAAGTCAATTGGGAGTTGAGTTTGAATGGAGAAAAACTGGAGGAAGTGAAGTGTTTTAGATATCTTGGAGTGGATCTGGCAGCGGATGAAACCATGGAAGCGGAAGTGGATTATAGGGTGGGGTTGGGGGCGAAAATTCTGGGGGCCTTGAAGAATGTGTGGAAGTCGAGAACATTATCTCGGAAAGCAAAAATGAGTATGTTTGAAGGAATAGTGGTTCCAACAATGTTGTATGGTTACGAGGCGTGGGCTATGGATAGAGTTGTGCGCAGGAGGATGGATGTGCTGGAAATGAGATGTTTGAGGACAATGTGTGGTGTGAGGTGGTTTGATCGAGTGAGTAACGTAAGGGTAAGAGAGATGTGTGGAAATAAAAAGAGTGTGGTTGAGAGAGCAGAAGAGGGTGTTTTGAAGTGGTTTGGGCACATGGAGAGAATGAGTGAGGAAAGATTGACCAAGAGGATATATGTGTCGGAGGTGGAGGGAACGAGGAGAAGAGGGAGACCAAATTGGAGGTGGAAAGATGGAGTGAAAAAGATTTTGTGTGATCGGGGCCTGAACATGCAGGAGGGTGAAAGGAGGGCAAGGAATAGAGTGAATTGGATCGATGTGGTATACCGGGGTTGATGTGCTGTCAGTGGATTGAATCAGGGCATGTGAAGCGTCTGGGGTAAACCATGGAAAGCTGTGTAGGTATGTATATTTGCGTGTGTGGACTTATGTATATACATGTGTATGGGGGGGTTGGGCCATTTCTTTCGTCTGCTTCCTTGCGCTACCTCGCAAACGCGGGAGACAGCGACAAAGTATGATAAAAAAAATAATATAAAAATAATATATATATATATATATATATATATATATATATATATATATATATATATAATATATATATACATATATATATATATATATATATATATATATATATATATATATATATATATATTTTTTTTTTTTTTTTTTTTTGCTTTTTCGCTGTCTCCCGCGTTTGCGAGGTAGCGCAAGGAAACAGACGAAAGAAATGGCCCAACCCACCCCCATACATATGTATATACATACGTCCACACAAGCAAATATACCTATCTACACAGCTTTCAATGGTTTACCCCAGACGCTTCACATGCCTTGATTCAATCCACTGACAGCACGTCAGCCCCGGTATACCACATCGCTCCAATTCACTCAATTCCTTGTCCTCCTTTCACCCTCCTGCATGTTCAGGCCCCGATCACACAAAATATTTTTCACTCCATCTTTCCACCTCCAATTTGGTCTCCCTCTTCTCCTCGTTCCCTCCAACTCCGACACATATATCCTCTTGGTCAATCTTTCCTCACTCATTCTCTCCATGTGCCCAAACCACTTCAAAACACCCTCTTCTGCTCTCTCAACCACGCTCTTTTTATTTCCACATATCTCTCTTGCCCTTACGTTACTTTCTCGATGAAACCACCTCACACCACACATTGTCCTCAAACATCTCATTTGCAGCACATCCATCCTCCTGCGCACAACTCTTTCCATAGCTCACGTCTCGCAACAATACAACATTGTTGGAACCACTATTTCTTCAAACATACACATTTCTGTTTTCCGAGATAATGTTCTCGACTTCCACGCATTCTTCCTGGCTCCCAGAATTTTCGCCCCATCCCCCACCCTATGATCCACTTCCGCTTTCATGGTTCCATCCGCTGCCAGATCCACTCCCAGATATCTAAAACACTTCACTTCCTCCAGTTTTTCTCCATTCAAACTCACCTCCCAATTGACTTGACCCTCAACCCTACTGTACCTAATAACCTTGCTCTTATTCACATTTACTCTTAACTTTCTTCTTTCACACACTTTACCAAACTCAGTCACCACCTTCTGCCGTTTCTCACATGAATCAGCCACCAGCGCTGTATCATCAGCGAACAACAACTGCCTCACTTCCCAAGCTCTCCCATCCCCAACAGACTTCATACTTGCCCCTCTTTCCAAAACTCTTGCATTCACCTCCCTAACAACCCCATCCATAAACAAATTAAACAACCATGGAGACATCACACACCCCTGCCGTAAACCTACATTCACTGAGAACCAATCACTTTCCTCTCTTCCTACACGTACATATGCCTTACATCCTCGATAAAAACTTTTCACTGCTTCTAACAACTTGCCTCCCACACCTTATATTCTTAATACCTTCCACAGAGCATCTCTATCAACTCTATCATATGCCTTCTCCAGATCCATAAATGCCACCTACAAATCCATTTGCTTTTCTAAGTATTTCTCACATACATTCTTCAAAGCAAACATCTGATCCACGCATCCTCTACCACTTCTTAAACCACACTGCTCTTCCCCAATCTGATGCTCTGTACATGCCTTCACCCTCTCAATCAATACCCTCCCCTATGATTTACCAGGAATACAAAACAAACTTATACCTCTGTAATTTGAGCACTCACTCTTATCCCCTTTGCATATGTACAATGGCACTATGCACGCATTCCGCCAATCCTCAGGCACCTCACCATGAGTCATACATACATTAAATAACTTTAGCAACCAGTCAACAATAAAGTCATCCCCTTTTTTAATAAATTCCACTGCAATACCATCCAAACCTGCTGCTTTGCCGGCTTTCATCTTCCGCAAAGCTTTTACTACCTCTTCTCTATTTACCAAATCATTTTCCCTAACCCTCGCACTTTGCACACCACCTCGACCAAAACACCCTATATCTGCCACTCTATCATCAAACACATTCAACAAACCTTCAAAATACTCACTCCATCTCCTTCTCACATCACCACTACTTGTTATCACCTCCCCATTTGCCCACTTCACTGAAGTTCCCATTTGCTCCCTTGTTTTACTCACTTTATTTACCTCCTTCCAGAACATCTTTGTATTCTCCTTAAAATTTAAGGATACTCTCTCACCCCAATTCTCATTTGCCCTTTTTTTCTCCTCTTGCACCTTTCTCTTGACCTCCTGTCTCTTTCTTTTATACATCTCCCACTCAATTGCATTTTTTCCCTGCAAAAATCGTCCAAATGCCTCTCTCTTCTCTTTCACTAATGCTCTTACTTCTTCATCCCACCACTCACTACCCTTTCTAATCAACCCACCTCCCACTCTTCTCATGCCACAAGCATCTTTTGCGCAATCCATCACTGATTCCCTAAATACATCCCATTCCTCCCCCACTCCCCTTACTTCCATTGTTCTCACCTTTTTCCATTCTGTACTCAGTCTCTCCTGGTACTTCTTCACACAAGTCTCCTTCCCAAGCTCCCTTACTCTCACCACCCTCTTCATATATATATATATATATATATATATATATATATATATATATATATATATATATATATATATATATATATATATATATATATATATATATCCCTGGGTATCGGGGATTAAGAATACTTCCCACGCATTCCTCACGTGTCGTAGAAGGCGACTAAAGGGGACGGGAGCGGGGGGGGCAGAAATCCTCCCCTCCTTTTATCTTAACTTTCTAAAAGGGGAAACAGAAGAAGTAGTCACGCGAGGAGTCCTCATCTTCCTCGAAGGCTCAGATTGGGGTGTCTAAATGTGTGTGGATGTAACCAAGATGAGAAAAAAGGAGAGATAGGTAGTATGCTTGAGGAAAGGAACCTGGATGTTTTGGCTCTGAATGAAACGAAGGTAAAGTGTAAAGGGAAAGAGTGGTTTTGGAATGTCTTGGGAGTAAATTCAGGGGTCAGTGAGAGGACAAGAGCAAGGGAAGGAGTAGCACTATTCATGAATCAGGAGTTGTGGGAGTATGTGATAGAGTTTAAGAAAGTAAATTCTAGATTGATATGGGTAAAACTGAAACTTTATGGAGGGAGATGGGTAATTATTGGTGCATATGCACCTGGGCATAAGAAGAAAGATCATGAGAGGCAAGTGTTTTGGGAGCAGCTGAATGAATGTGTTACTGGGTTTGATGCACTAGACCAGGTTATAGTGATGGGTGATTTGAATGCAAAGGTGAGTAATGTGGCAGTTGAGGGAATAATTGGTATACATAGGGAGTTCAGTGTTGTAAATGGAAATGGTGAAGAGCTTGTAGATTTATGTGCTGAAAAAGGACTGGTAATTGGGAATACCTGGTTTAAAAAGCGAGATATACATAAGTATTCGTATGTAAGTAGGAGAGATGGCCAGAGAGCGTTATTGGATTACGTGTTAATTGATAGACGCACGAAAGAGAGACTTTTGGATGTTAATATGCTGAGAGGTGCAACTGGAGGGATGTCTGATCATTATCTTGTGGAAGCAAAGGTGATGATTTGTGGGGGTTTTCAGAAAAGAAGAGAGAATGTTGGGTGAAGAGAGTGGTGAGAGTAAATGAGCTTTGGAAGGAGACTTGTGTGAGGAAGTAACAGGAGAGACTGAGTACAGAATGGAAAAAGGTGAGAACAAAGGAGGTAAGGGGAGTGGGGGAGGAATGGGATGTATTTAGGGAAGCAGTGATGGCTTTCGCAAAAGATGCTTGTGGCATGAGAAGCGTGAGATGGGTTGATTAGAAAAGGTAGTGAGTGGTGGGATGAAGAAGTAAGATTATCAGTGAAAGAAAAGAGGGAGGCATTTGAACGATTTTTGCAGGGAAAAAATGCAAATGAGTGGGAGATGTATAAAAGAAAGAGACAGGAGGTCAAGAGAAAGGTGCAAGAGGTGAAAAAGTGGGCAAATGAGAGTTGGGGTGAGAGAGTAAATTAAATTTCAGGGAGAATAAAAAGATGTTTTGGAAGGAGGTAAATAAAGAGCGTAACTCAAGGGAACAAATGGGAACTTCAGTGAATGGGGCTAATGGGGAGGTGATAACAAGTAGTGGTGATGTGAGAAGGAGATGGAGTGAGTTTTTTGAAAGTTTGTTGAATGTGTTTCATGATAGAGTGGCAGATGTGGGGTGTCTTGGTCGAGGTGGTGTGCAAAGTGAGAGGGTTAGGGAAAATGATTTGCTAAATAGAAAAGAGGTAGTAAAAGCTTTACGGAAGATAAAAGCCGGCAAAGCATCAGGTTTGGATGACATTGTAGTGGAATTTATTAAAAAAGGGGGTGACTGTAAAGTTGACTTGTTGGTAAGGTTATTTAATGTATGTATGATTCATGGTGAGGTGCCTGAGGATTAGCGGAATGATTGCATAGTGCCATTGTACAAAGGCAAAGGGGATAAGAGTGAGTGCTCAAATTACAGAGGTATAAGTTTGTTGAGTATTCCTGGTAAATTATATGTAAGGGTATTGATTAAGAGGTTGAAGGCATGTACAGAGCATCAGATTGGGGAAGAGCAGTGTGGTTTCAGAAGTGGTAGAGGATGTGTGGATCAGGTGTTTGCTTTGAAGAATGTATGCGAGAAATACTTAGAAAAACAAATGGATTTGTATTTAGCATTTATGGATCTGGAGAAGGCATATGATAGAGTTGATAGAGATGCTCTGTGAAAGGTATCAAGAATATATGGTGTGGGAGGCAAGTTGTTAGAAGCAATGAAAAGTTTTTTATCGAGGAGGTAAGGCTTGTGTACGTGTAGGAAGAGAGAAAAGTGATTGGTTGTCAGTGAATATAGGTTTGCGGCATGTTTGTTTGATGTCTCCATGGCTGTTTAATTTGTTTATGGATGGGGTTGTTAGGGAGGTGAATGCAAGAGTTTTGGAAAGAGGGGTAGTATGAAGTCTGTGTGGATGAGAGAGCTTGGGATTTGAGTCAGTTGTTCGCTGATGATACAGCGCTGGTGTCTGATTCATAAGAGAAACTGCAGAAGCTGGTGACTGAATTTGGTAAAGTGTGTGAAAGAAGAAAGTTAAGAGTAAATGTGAATAAGAGCAAGGTTATTAGGTACAGTAGTCAATTGGGAGGTAAGTTTGAATTGAGAAAAACTGGAGGAAGAAAAGTGTTTTAGATATCTGGGAGTGGATCTGGCAGCGGATGGAACCATGGAAGCGGAAGTGAATCATAGGGTGGGTAGGGGGCGAAAATCCTGGGAGCCTTGAAGAATGTGTGGAAGTCAAGAGCATTATCTCGGAAAGCAAAAATGGGTATATTTGAAGAAATATTGGTTCCAACAATGTTGTATGGTTGCGAGGCGTGGGCTATGGATAGAGTTGTGCGCAGGAGGGTGGATGTGCTGGAAATGAGATGTTTGAGGACAATATGTGGTGTGAGGTGGTTTGATCGAGTAAGTAATGTAAGGGTAAGAGAGATGTGTGGAAATAAAAATAGCGTGGTTGAGAGAGCAGAAGAGGGTGTTTTGAAATGATTTGGGCACAAGGAGAGAATGAGTGAGGAAAGATTGCCCAAGAGGATATATGTATCGGAGGTAGAAGGAACGAGGAGAAGTGGGAGACCAAATTGGAGGTAGAAAGATGGAGTGAAAAATATTTTGAGTGATCGGGGCCTGAACATGTAGGAGGGAGAAAGGTGGGCAAGGAATAGAGTGAATTGGATCGATGTGGTATACCGGGGTTGGCGTCCTGTCAGTGGATTGAAACAGGTCATGTGAAGCTTCTGGGGTAAACCATGGATAGTTGTGTGGGGCCTGGATTTGGAAAGGGAGCGTGGTTTCGGGCATTATTACATGACAGCTAGAGACTGAGTGTTAACGAATGGGGCCTTTGTTGTCTTTTCCTAGCGCTACCTCGCACACATGAGGGGGGAGGGGGATGGTATTCCATGTGTGGCGAGGTGGCGATGGGAATGAATAAAGGCAGACAATGTGAATTGTGTGCATGGGTATATTGGTATGTGTCTGTGTGTGTATATATATGTGTACATTGAGATGTATAGGTATGTATATTTGCGTGTATGGACGTGTATGTATATACATGTGTATGGGGGTGGGTTGGGCCATTTCTTTCGTCTGTTTCCTTGCGCTACCTCGCAAACGCGGGAGACAGCGACAAAGGAAAATATAGTAAATATAATTAAATAAATATATATATATATATATATATATATATATATATATATATATATATATATATATATATATATATATATATATATATATATATATATATTGGGGTGTCTAAATATGTGTGGATGTAACCAAGATGAAAAAAAGGAGAGATAGGTAAAATGATTGAGGAAAGGAACGTGGATGTTTTGGCTCTGATTGAAACGAAGCTCTAGGGTAAAGGGGAAGAGTGGTTTGATAATGTCTTGGGAGTAAAGTCAGGGGTTAGTGAGAGGACAAGAGCAAGGGAAGGAGTAGCACTACTCTTGAAACAGGAGTGGTGGGAGTATGTGATAGAGTGTAAGAAAGTAAAATCTAGATTTATATGGGCAAAACTGAAAGTGGATGGAGAGAGATGGGTGATTATTAGTGCATATGCACCTGGGAATGAGAAGAAACATCATGAGACGCAAGTGTTTTGGGAGCATATGAGTGAATGTGTTAGTAGTTTTGATGCACGAGACCGGGTTATAGTGATAGGTGATTTCAATGCAAAGACGAGTAATGTGGCTTTTGAGATGATAATTGGTGTACATTGGGTGTTCAGTGTTGTATATGGAAATGGTAAAGAGCTTGTAGATTTATGTGCTGAGAAAGGAGTGGTGATTGGATATACCTGGTTTAAAAACAGAGATTATATAATAGTACGTTTGTAAATAGGAGAGATGGCCGGAGAGCGTTATTGGACTACGTGTTAATTGATAGGCGCGCGAGAGAGAGACCTTTCGATGTTAATGTGCTGAGAGTTGCAAGTCGATGGATGTCTGATCAATTATCTTGTGGAACCAAGGTTGAAGATTTGTAGAATTTTTTTCACAAAAGAAGAGAGAATGTTGGGGTGAAAAGAATGCTGAAAGTAAGTTAGCTTGGGAAGAGGACTTGTGTGAGGAGGTGCTAGGAGAGACTGAGTATAAAATGGAAAAAGGTGAGAACAAAGGAGGTAAGGGGAGTGGGGGAGGAATGGGATGTATTTAGGGAAGCAGTGATGGCTTGCGGAAAAGATGCTTGTGGCATGAGGAGCGTGGGAAGTGGGTAGATTATAAAGGGTAGTGAGTGGCGATATGAAGAAGTATTAGTATTAGTGTAAGAGGAGAGAGAGGCATTTGGACGATTCCTGCAGGGAAAAAATGCAAATGACTGGGAGACTTATAAAAGAACGAGGAAGGAGGTCAAGAGAAAGGTGGAAGAGGTGAAAAAGAGGGCAAATGAGAGTTGGGGTGAGAGAGTATCATTATATTTTAGGGAGAATAAAAAGAAGTTTTGGAATGAGGTAAATAAAGTGCGTAAGACAAGGGAACAAATGGGATCTTCAGTGAAGAGGGCTAATGGGGAGGTGATAGCAAGTAGATATGATGTGAGAGGGAGATGGAGGGAGTATTTTGAAGGTTTGTTGAATGTGTTTGATATAGGGTGGCAGATATAGGGTGTTTTGGTCGAGGTGGTGTGCAAAGTGAGAGGGTCAGGGAAAATGATTTGTTAAACACAAAAGAGGTAGTAAAAGCTTTGCAGAACATGAAAGACGGCAAGGCTGCGGGTTTGGATGGTATTGCAGTGAAACTTATTAAAAAGGAGGGGACTGTATTGTTGACTGGTTGGTATAGATATTTCGTGTATGAATGACTCATGGTGACGTGTCTGAAAATTGGCGAAATGCTTCCATAGTGTCATTGTACAAAGGCAAAGGGAATAAAGGTGAATGCTCAGATTACAAAGAGCTAAGTTTGTTGAGCAATCCTGGGAAAATATATGGGAGGGTACTGATTTGGAGGGTGAAGGCATGTACAGAGCATCAGATTGGGGAAGAGCAGTGTGGTTTCAGAAGTGGTAGAGGATGTGTGGATCAGGTATTTCCTTTGAAGAAAGTATGTGAGAGATACTTAGAAAAGCAAATGGATTTGTATGTAGCATTTATGGATCTGGAGATGGCAGAGGGCATATAATAGAGTTGACAGAGATGCTCTGTGGAAGGTATTAAAAATATACGGTGTGGGAGGAAAGTTGTTAGAAGCAGTGAAAGGTTTTTGATTGAGGATGTAAGGCATGTGTACGTGTGGAAAGAGAGGAAAGTGATAGGTTCTCAGTGAATGTAGGTTTGCGGTAAGAGTGTGTGATGTCTCAATGGTTGTTTAATTTGTTTATGGATGAGGTTGTTAGGTAGTTGAATGCAAGAGTTTTGGAATGAGGGGAAAGTGTGCAGTGTTTTTTGGATGAAAGACCTTTGGAAGTGAGTCAATTGTTGTTCGCTGATGATACAGCACTGGTGGCTGATTCATGTGAGAAACTGCAGAAGCTGGTGACTGAGTTTGATAAAGTATGTGAAAGGAGAAAGCTGAGAGTAAATGTGAATAAGAGCAAGGTTATTAGGTACAGTAGGGTTGAAGGACAAGTCAACTGGCAGGTAAGTTTGAATTAACAAAAACTGGATGAAGTGAAGTGTTTTAGATATCTGGGAGTGGATCTGGCAGCGGATGGAACCATGGAAACGGAAGTGAATCATAGGGTGGGGGAGGACGCGAAAGTTCTTGGAGCGGTGAAGAATGTGTGGAAGTCGAGAACATTATTTCGCAAAGCAAAAATGGATATGTTTGAAGGAATTGTGGTTCCAATAATATTATATGGTTGCATGGTGTGGGCTATGGATATAGTTGTGCGGTGGAGGGTGGATGTGCTGGAAATGAGATGTTTGAGGACAATATGTGGTGTGAGGTTGTTTGATCGAGTAAGTAATGGAAGGGTAAGAGAGATGAGTGGTAATAAAAAGAGTGTTGTTCAGAGAGCAGAAGAGGGTGTTTTGAAATGGTTTGGTCACATGAAGAGGATGAGTGATGAAAGATTGACCAAGAGGATATATGTATCACAGGTGGAGGGAACGAGGAGCAGTGGGAGACCAAATTGGAGGTGGAGGGATAGAGTGAAAAAGATTTTGAGTGATCGGGGCCTGAACATGCAGGAGGGTTAAAGGCGTGCAAAGAATAGAGTGAATTGGAACGATGTGGCTTACCGGAGTCGACGTGCTCTCACTGAATTGAACCAAGGCATGTGAAGAGTCTGGGGTAAACCATGGAAAGTTTTGTGGGATCTGGATGTGGAAATGGAGCTGTGGTTTCGATGCATTATTTCATGACAGCTAGAGGCTGTGAACGAATGTAGACTTTTTGTCTTTTCCAAGCGCTACATCGTGCACATATGGGGGGAGGGGGTCGTTATTTCATGTGTAGTGGGGTGGCGATGGGAATGAGTAAAGGGCAGACAATATGAACTATGTACATGTGTATATATGTATATGTCTGTGTGTGTATATATATGTATACGTTGAAATGTATAGATATATGTACTTTCATCTATGGACATGTATGTATAGATATGTGTATGTGGTTGGGTTTGGCTATTCTTTCGTCTGTTTTCTTACGCTACCTCGCAATCGCAGGAGACAGCGACAAAGCAAAAAAATAAATAGAGAAAGTGAAATATATATATATATATACATATATATATATATATATATATATATATATATATATATATATATATATATATATATATATATATATATATATATCTATATAGGCGATTAAGAATACTTCCCACGCATTCCTCACGTGTCGTACAAGGCGACTAAAGGGGACGGGAGCGGAGGGCCAGCAATCCTCCCCTCCTTGTATTTTAACTTTCTAAAAGGGGAAACAGAAGAAGGAGTCACGCGAGGAGTCCTCATCTTCCTCGAAGGCTCAGATTGGGGTGTCTAAATGTGTGTGGATGTAACCAAGATGAGAAAAAAGGAGAGATAGGTAGTATGTTTGAGGAAAGGAGCCTGGATGTTTTGGCTCTGAATGAAACGAAGGTAAAGGGTAAAGGGGAAGAGTGGTTTGGGAATGTCTTGGGAGTAAATTCAGGGGTCAGTGAGAGGACAATAGCAAGGGAAGGAGTAGCACTATTCCTGAATCAGGAGTTGTGGGAGTATGTGATAGAGTGTAAGAAAGTAAATTCTAGATTGATATGGGTAAAACTGAAAGTTCATGGAGGGAGAAGGGTGATTATTGGTGCATATGCACCTGGGCATGAGAAGAAAGATCCTGAGAGGCAAGTGTTTTGGGAGCAGCTGAATGAGTGTGTTACTGGTTTTGATGCACAAGACCGGGTTATAGTGATGGGTGATTTGTTTGCAAAGGTGAGTAATGTGGCAGTTGAGGGAATAATTGGTATACATGGGGAGTTCAGTGTTGTAAATGGAAATAGTGAAGAGCTTATAGATTTATGTGCTGAAAAAGGACTGGTGATTGGGAATACCTGGTTTAAAAAGCGAGATATACATAAGTATTCGTATGTAAGTAGGAGAGATGGCCAGAGAGCGTTATTGGATTACGTGTCAATTGATAGACGCACGAAAGATAGACTTTTCGATGTTAATATGCTGAGAGGTGCAACTGGAGGGATGTCTGATCATTATCTTGTGGAAGCAAAGGTGATGATTTGTGGGGGTTTTCAGAAAAGAAGAGAGAATGTTGGGATGAAGAGAGTGGTGAGAGTAAATGAGCTTGGGAAGGAGACTTGTGTGAGGAAGTAACAGGAGAGACTGAGTACAGAATGGAAAAAGGTGAGAACAAAGGAGGTAAGGGGAGTGGGGGAGGAATAGGATGTATTTAGGGAAGCAGTGATGGCTTGCGCAAAAGATGCTTGTGGCATGATAAGCGTAAGATGGGTTGATTAGAAAAGGTAGTGAGTGGTGGGATGAAGAAGTAAGATTATCAGTGAAAGAAAAGAGGGAGGCATTTGAACGATTTTTGCAGGGAAAAAATGCAAATGAGTGGGAGAGGTATAAAAGAAAGAGACAGGAGGTCAAGAGAAAGGTGCAAGAGGTGAAAAAGAGGGCAAATGAGAGTTGGGGTGAGAGAGTAAAATTAAATTTCAGGGAAAATAAAAAGATGTTTTGGAAGGACGTAAATATAGAGCGTAACTCAAGGGAGCAAACGGGAACTTCAGTGAAGGGGGCTAATGTGGAGGTGATAACAAGTAGTGGAGATGTGAGAAGGAGATGGAGTGAGTATTTCAAAAGTTTGTTGAATGTGTTTCATGATAGAGTGGCAGATGTGGGGTGTCTTGGTCGAGGTGGTGTGCAAAGTGAGAGGGTTAGGGAAAATGATTTGCTAAATAGAGAAGAGGTAGTAAAAGCTTTACGGAAGATGAAAGCCGGCAAAGCATCATGTTTGGATGACATTATAGTGGAATTTATCAAAAAAGGGGGTGACTGTAAAGTTGACTGGTTGGTAAGGTTATTTAATGTATGTATGATTCATGGTGAGGTGCCTGAGGATTAGCGGAATGCTTGCATAGTGCCATTGTACAAAGGCAAAGGGGATAAGAGTGAGTGCTCAAATTACAGAGGTATAACTTTGTTGAGTATTCCTGGTAACTTATATGGGAGGGTATTGATTAAGAGGGTGAAGGCATGTACAGAGCATCAGATTGGGGAAGAGCAGTGTGGTTTCAGAAGTGGTAGAGGAAGTGTTGATCAGGTGTTTGCTTTGAAGAATGTATACGAGAAATACTTAGAAAAACAAATGGATTTGTATGTAGCATTTATGGATCTGGAGAAGGCATATGACAGAGTTGATAGAAATGCTCTGTGGAAGGTATCAAGAATATATGGTGTGGGAGGCAAGTTGTTAGAAGCAGTGAAAAGTTTTTATCGAGGATTTAAGGCATGTGTACTTGTAGGAAGAGAGGAAAATGATTGGTTCTCAGTGAATGTAGGTTTGCGGCAGGGGTGTGTGATGTCTCCCTTTTTGTTTAATTTGTTTATGGATGGGGTTGTTAGGGAGGTGAATGCAAGAGTTTTGGAAAGAGGGGCAAGTATGCAATCTGTTGTGGATGAGAGAGCTTAGAAAGTGAGTCAGTTGTTGTTCGCTGATGATACAGCGCTGGTGGCTGATGCCTGTAAGAAACTGCAGAAGCTGGTGACTGAGTTTGGTAAAGTGTGTGAAAGAAGAAAGTTAAGAGTAAATGTGGATAAGAGCAAGGTTATTAGGTACAGTAGGGTTGAGGGTCAAGTCAATTGGGAGATATGTTTGAATTGAGAAAAGCTGGAGGAAGTGAAGTGTTTTAGATATCTGGGAGTGGATCTGGCAGCGGATGGAACCATGGGAGTGGAAGTGAATCATAGGGTGGGAGAGGGGGCGAAAATTCTGGGATCTTTGGAAAATGTTTGAAACTCGAGAACATTATCTCGGAAAGCAAAAATGGGTATGTTTGAAGGAATAGTCGTTCCAACAATGTTGTATGGTTGCGAGGCGTGGGCTATGGAGGGAGTTGTGCGCAGGAGGGTGGATGTGCTGGAAATGAGATGTTTGAGAATATATGTGGTGTGAGATGTTTTGATCGAGTAAATAATGTAAGGGTGGGAGAGATGTGAGGAAATAAAAAGAGCGTGGTTGAGAGAGCAGAAGAATGTGTTTTGAAATGGTTTGGATAAGAGCAAGGTTATTAGGTACAGTAGGGTTGAGGGTCAAGTCAATTGGGAGATATGTTTGAATTGAGAAAAGCTGGAGGAAGTGAAGTGTTTTAGATATCTGGGAGTGGATCTGGCAGCGGATGGAACCATGGGAGTGGAAGTGAATCATAGGGTGGGAGAGGGGGCGAAAATTCTGGGATCTTTGGAAAATGTTTGAAACTCGAGAACATTATCTCGGAAAGCAAAAATGGGTATGTTTGAAGGAATAGTCGTTCCAACAATGTTGTATGGTTGCGAGGCGTGGGCTATGGAGGGAGTTGTGCGCAGGAGGGTGGATGTGCTGGAAATGAGATGTTTGAGAATATATGTGGTGTGAGATGTTTTGATCGAGTAAATAATGTAAGGGTGGGAGAGATGTAAGGAAATAAAAAGAGCGTGGTTGAGAGAGCAGAAGAATGTGTTTTGAAATGGTTTGGTCACATGGAGAGAATGTGTGAGGAAAGATTGACCAAGAGGATATATATGTCGGAGGTGGGGAGAACGAGGAGAAGTGGGAGACCAAACTGGAGGCGCAAAGATGGAGTGAAAAAGATTTTGAGTGATCGGGTCTTGAACATGCAGGAGGGTGAAAGGCGTGCAAGGAATAGAGTTAATTGGAACGATGTGGTATACCGGGGTCGATGTGCTGTCAATGGATTGAACCAGGGCCTGTGAAGTGTTTGGGGCAAACCATGCAAAATGTGTGGGGCCTGAATGTGGAAAGGGAGCTGTGGTTTCGGTGCATTATTGCATGACAGCTAGAGACTGAGTGTGAACGAATGGGGCCTTTGGTGTTTTTCCTAGCGCTTCCTCGCACATATGAGGGGGAGGGGGTTGTTGTTCCATGTGTGGCGAGGTGGCGATGGGAACAAATAAAGGCAGACAGTATGAATTATGTACATGTGTATATATGTATATGTCTGTGTGTGTATAGATATGTGTACATTGAGATGTATAGGTATGAATATTGTGCGTGTGTGGACATGTATTTATATACATAAGTATGTGGGCGGGTTGGGCCATTCTTTCGTCTGTTTCCTTGCGCTACCTCGCTAACGCGGGAGACAGCGACAAAGGAAAATAGAAATAAAATAATATATATGATGGAGTTCGTGATAGAGTGTAAGAAAGTAAATTCCAGATTGATTTGGGTAAAACTGAAAGTTGATGGAGAGAGATGGGTGATTATAGCTGCATATGCACCTGGCCACGAGAAGAAAGATCATGAGAGGCAAGTGTTTTGGGAGCAGCTGAATGAGTGTGTTAGTGGTTTTGATGCACAAGAACGGGTTACAGTGATGTGTGATTTGAATGCAAAGGTGAGTAATGTGCCTGTTGAGGGAATAATTGGTATACATGGTAAGTTCAGTGTTGGAAATGGAAATGTTGAAGAGCTTGTAGATTTATTTGCTGAAAAAGAACTGGTGATTGCTGAATACATGGTTTAAAAAGCGAGATATACATAAGTATACGTATGCAAGTAGGAGAGATGGCTAGAGAGCGTTATTGGATTACGTGTTAATTGATAGGCGCGCAAAAGAGAGACATTTGGATGTTAATGTGTTGAGAGGTGCAACTGGAGGGATGTCTGATCATTATCTTGTGGAGTCGTAGGTGAAGATTATAGGGGCTTTCAGAAAAGAAGAGAAAATGTTAGGGTGAAGAGAGTGGTGAGAGTAAGTGAGCTTGGGAAGGAGACTTGTGTAAGGAAGTACCGGGAGAGACTGAGTACAGAATGGAAAAAGGTGAGAACAAAGGAGGTAAGTGGAGTGGGGGAGGAATGGGATGTGTTTAGGGAAGCACTGATGGCTTGCTCAAAAGATGCTTGTGGCATGAGAAGACTGGGAGGTGGGTTGATTAGAAAGGTGGGATGAAGAAGTAAGAGAGATGAAGAGAAGAGAGAAGAGAGAGGCATTTCGACGATTTTTGCAATGAAAAAATGCAAATGAGTGGGAGATTTATAAAAGAAAGAGGCAGGAGGTCAAGAGAAATGTGCAAGAAATGTCAAGAGAAATGTGAAAAAGAGGGCAAATGAGAGTTGGGGTGAAAGAGTATCATTATATTTTCGGGAGAATAAAAAGATGTTTTGGAAGGAGGTAAATAAGTGCGGAAGACAAAGGAACAAATGGGAACTTCAGTGAAGGGGGCTAATGGGGATGTGATAACAAGTAGTGGTGATGTGAGAAGGAGATGGAGTGAGTATTTTGAAGGTTTGTTGAAAGTGTTTCATGATAGAGTGGCAGATATAGGGTGTTTTAGTCGAGGTGGTGTGCAAAGTGAGAGGGTTAGGGAAAATGATTTGGTAAACAGAGAAGAAGTAGTAAAAGCTTTGCGAAAATTGAAAGCCGGCAAGGCAGTTGGTTTGGATGGTATTGCAGTGGAATTTATTAAAAGGGGGTGACTGTATTGTTGCCTGGTTGGTAAGGTTATTTAATGTATGTATGATTCATGGTGAGGTGACTGAGGATTGGCGGAATGCTTGCTTATAGCCATTTTACAAAGGCAAAGAGGATAAGAGTGAGTGCTCAACTTAAAGAGGTATAAGATTGTTGAAAATTACTGGTAAATTATATGGGAGGATATTGAGTAAGAGGGTGAAGGCATGTACAGAGCATCAGGTTGGGGAAGTGCAGTGTGGTTTCAGAAGTGGTAGAGGATGTGTGGATCAGGTGTTTGCTTTGAAGAATGTATGTGAGAAATACTTAGAAAAGCAAATGGATTTGTATGTAGCACTTATGGATCTGGAAAAGGCATTTGATAGAGTTGATAGAGTTGCTCTGTGGAAGGTATTAAGAATATATGGTATGGGACGCAAAATGTTAGAATCAGTGACAGGTTTTTATCGAGGATTTAAGGTATGTGTACATGTAGGAAGAGAGGAAAGTGATTGGTTCTCAGTGAATATAGGTTTGCGGCAGGGGTGTGTGATGTCTGCATGGATGAGATTGTTATGGATAGGGGTGTTAGGGAGGTGAATGCAAGAGTTTTGGAAAGAGGGACAAGTATGCAGTCTGTTGTGGATGAGAGAGCTTGGGAAGTGAGTCAGTTGTTGTTCGCTAATGATACAGCGCTGGTGGCTGATTCATGTAAGAAACTGTAGAAGCTGGTCACGGAGTTTGGTAAAGTGTGTGACAGAAGAGAGTTAAGAGTAAATGTGAATAAGAGCAAGATTATTACGTACATTAGGGTTGAGGGTCAAGTCAATTGGGAGGTACGTTTGAATGGAGAAAAACTGGAGGAAGTAAAGTGTCTTAGATATCTGGGAGTAGAGGTGGCAACGGATGGAATACCATGGTGCGACGTGCTCAATAGGGTGATGGAGGACGCTAAAATACTGGTATCTTGGAAAGAATGTTTGAAGTCGAGAACATTTTCTTCGAAACAAAAATGGTATGTTTGAAGGAGTAGTGGTTCCAACAATGTTGTAATGGTTGCGAGCGTGGGCTAAGGATAGAGTTGTGCGCAGTAGGTTTGGATGTTCTGAAAATGAGATGTTTGAGGACAATATGTGGTGTGAGGTGGTTTGATCGAGTAAGTAATGTAAGGGTTAAT
>NC_092235.1:33329393-33404106 GCF_036320965.1 Panulirus ornatus | reverse complement strand
TTGGGAGTAAAGTCAGGAGTTAGTGAGATGCCAAGAGCAAAGGAAGGAGTAGCACTACTCCTGAAACAGGAGTTGTGGAAGTACGTGATAGAGTGTAGAAAAATAAACTCTAGATTGATATGGGAAAAACTGGAAGATGATGGAGAGAGATGTGTGATTATTGGTGAATATGCGCCTGGGCATGAGAAGAAAGATCATGAGAGGCAAGTGTTTTGGGAGCAGGTGAATGAGTGTGTTAATGGTTTTGATGCACAAGACATGGTTATAGTGATTGGTGATTTGAATGCAATGGTGAGTAATGTGGCGGTTGAGGGAATAATTGGTATACATGGGGTGTTAAGTGTCCTAAATAGATTTGGTGGAGAGTTTGTAGAATTATGTGCTGAGAAAGGACTGGTGATTGGGAATACCTGGTTTAAAAAGCGAGATATACATAAGTATACGTATATAAGTAGGAGAGATGGCCAGAGAGCATTACTGGATTATGTGTTAATTGATAGGCGAGCGAAAGAGATACTTTTGGATGTTAATGTGCTGAGAGGTGCAACTGGAGGGAGGGAGGCGAAGGTGAAGATTTATAGGGGTTGTCAGGAGAGAAGAGAGAATGTTGGGGTGAAGAGGGTGGTGAGAGTAAGTGAGCTTGGGAAAGAGACTTGTGTGAGGAAGTACCAGGAGAGGCTGAGAACAGAATGGAAAAAGGTGAGAGCAAAGGAGGTAAGGGGAAGTGGGGGAGGAATGGGATATATATAGGGAAGGAGTGATGGCTTGCGCAAAGGATGCTTGTGGTATGAGAACGGTGTGAGATGAGTTCATTAGAAAGGGTAGTGAGTGGTGGGATGAAGAAGTGATATTGTTAGTGAAAAAGAAGAGAGAGGCATTTGGACCATTTTTGCAGGAAAATAATGAAAATAAGTGAGAGATGTATAAAAGAAAGAGGCAGGAGGCCAAGATAAATCAGCAAGAGGTGAAAAAGAGGGCAAATGGATGTTGGGGTGAGGGAGTATCATTAAATTTTACGGATAATAAAAGGATGTTTTGGAAGGAGGTAAATAAAGTGCGTAAGACAAGAGAGCAAATGGGAACTTCAGTGAAGGGGGCTAATGGGGAGGTGATAACAAGTAGTGGTGATGTGAGAAGGAGATGGAGTGAGTATTTTGAAGGTTTGTTGAATGTGTTTTATGACAGAGTGGCAGATATAGGGTGTTTTGGTCGAGGTGGTGTGCAAAGTGAGAGGGATAGGGAAAATGAGTTGGTAGACAGAGATGAAAGCCGGCAAGGCAACAGGTTTGGATGATACTGCAGTGGAATTTATAAAAAAGGGGGTGACTGTATTTTTGACTTGTTGGTAACGTGATATAGTGTATGTATGATTCATAGTGAAGTGCCTGAGAATTGGCAGGAATGTTTGTACATTGTACATAAGCAAAGGGGATAAGAGTGAGTTCTCAAATTACAGAGGTATAAGTTTGTTGAGTGTTCCTGGAAAAGTACATGGGAGGATATTGAATGAGAGGGTGAAGGCATGTACAGAGCATCAGACTGGGGAAGAGCAGTGTGGTTTCAGAAGTGGTAGAGGATGTGTCGGATCAGGTGTTTGCTTTGAAAAATGTATGAGAGAAATAGATAGAAAATCAAATGGCTTTGTGTGTAGCATTTATAGATATGGAAAAGGGATATGATAGGGTTGATAGAGATGCTCTGTGGAAGGTATTGAAAATATATGGTGTGAGAGGCAAGTTGTTAGAAGCAGTGAAAAGTTTTTATCGAGGATGTAAGGCATGTGTACGTGTAGGAGGAGAGGAAAGTGATTGGTTCTCAGTAAATTTAGGTTTACGGCAGGGTTGTGTAATGTCTCCATGGTTGTTTAATTTGTTTATGGATAGGGGTTGTTAGGGAGGTGAATGGAAGAGTTTTCGAGAGAGGGGCAATTATGCAGTCTGTTGTAGATGAAAGAGCTTGGGAAGTGAGTCAGTTGTATTTCGCTGATGATACAGCGCTGGTGGTTGATTCATGTGAGAAACCGCAGAAGCTGGTGACTGAGTTTGGTAAAGTGTGTGAATGAAGAAAGTTAAGAGTAAATATGAATAAGAACAAGGTTATTAGGTACAGTAGGGTTGAGGGTCAAGTCACTTAGGAGGTAAGTTTGAATGGAGAAAAACTGGAGGAAGTAAAGTGTTTTAGATATCTGGGAGTGGATCTCGCAGCGGATGGAACCATGGAAGCGGAAATGAATCACAGTTTGGGGGAGGGGTGGAAAATTCTGGGAGCCTTAAAGAATGTGTGGAAGTCGAGAACATTATCTCGGAAAGCAAAAATGGGTATGTTTGAAGGAATAGTGGTTCCAACAATGTTGTATGGTTGCGAGTCGTGGGCTATGGATAGAGTTTTGCGCAGGAGGGAGGATGTGCTGGAAGTAAGATGTCTGAGGACAATATGTGGTGTGAGGTGGTTTCATCGAGTAAGTAGCGTAAGGGTAAGAGAGATGTGTGGAAATAAAAAGAGTGTGGTTGAGAGAGCAGAATAGGGTGTTTTGAAATGGTTTGGTCACATGGAGAGAATGAGTGAGGAAAGATTGACCGAGATGATATATGTGTCAGAGGTAGAGGGAACGAGGAGAAGTAAGAGACCAAATTGGAGGTGGAAAGATGTAGTGAAAAAGATTTTGATTGAACGGGGCCTGAACATGCAGGAGGGTGAAAGGCGTGCAAGGGATAGAGTGAATTGGAGCGATATGGTATACCGGGGTCGATGTGCTGTCAATGGATTGAACCAGGGCGTGTGAGGCGTCTGGGGTAAACCTTGGAAAGTTCTCTGAGTCTGGATGTGGAAAGGGAGCTGTGGTTTCGGTGCATTATTACATGACAGCTCGAGACTCAGTGTGAACGAATAGGGGCTTTTGTTGTCTTTTCATAGCGCTACCTCGCAAACATGAGGTGGAGGGGGTGTTCTTCCATGTGTGACGGGGTGGCGGTGGGAATATATAAAGGCAGACAGTAGGAATTATGTACATGTGTATATATGTATATGTATATATATTAGTGAAAGAGAAGAGAGAGGCATTTGGACGATTTTTGCAGGGAAAAAATGCAATTGCGTGAGAGATGTATAAAAGAAAGAGGCAGGAGGTCAAGCGAAAGCTGCAAGAGGTGAAAAAGAGAGCAAATGAGAGTTAAGGTGAGAGAGTATCAATAAATTTTAGGGAGAATAAAAAGATGCTCTGGAAAGAGGTAAATAAAGTGCGTAAGACAAGGAAGCAAATGGGAGCTTCAGTCAAGGGCGAAAATGGGGAGGTGATAACAAGTAGTGGTGATGTGAGAAGGAGATGGAGTGAGTATTTTGAAGGTTTGTTGAATGTGTTTGATGATAGAGTGGCAGATATAGGGTGTTTTGGTCGAGGTGGTGTGCAAAGTGAGAGGGTTAGGGAAAATGATTAGGTAAAAAGAGAAGAGGTAGTAAAAGCTTTGCGGAAGATGAAAGCCGGCAAGGCAGCAGGTTTGGATGGTATTGCAGTGGAATTTATTAAAAAAGGGGGTGACTGTATTGTTGACAGGTTGGTAAGGTTATTTAATGTATGTATGACTCATGGAGAGGTGCCTGAGGATTGGTGGAATGCGTGCATAATGCCATTGTACAAAGGCAAAGGTGATAAGAATGAGTGCTCAAATTACAGAGGTATAAATTTGTTGAGTATTCCTGGTAAATGATATGGGAGGGTATTGACTGAGAGGGTGACGGCATGTACAGAGCATCAGATTGTGGAAGAGCAGTGTGGTTTCAGTAGTGTAGAGGATGTGTGGATCAGGTGTTTGCTTTGAAGAATGTATGTGAGAAATACTTAGAAAAGCAAATGGATTTGTATGTAGCATTTATGGATCTGGAAAGGCATATAATAGAGTTGATAGAGATGCTCTGTGGAAGGTATTAAGAATATATGGTGTGGGAGGCAAGTTGTTAGAAGCAGTGAAAAGTTTTTATCGAGGATGTAAGGCATGTGTACGTGTAGAAGAGAGGAAAGTGATTGGTTCTCAGTGAATGTTGGTTTGCGGCAGGGGTGTGTGATGTCTAAATGGTTGTTTAATTTGTTTATGGATGGAGTTGTTAGGGAGGTGAATGCAAGAGTTTTGGAAAGAGGGGCAAGTATGATGTCTGTTGTGGATGAGAGCTTGGGAAGTGAGTCACCTGTTGTTCGCTGATGACACAGCGCTGTTGGATAATTCATGTGAGAAACTGCAGAAGCTGGAGACTGAGTTTGGTAAAGTGTGTGAAAGAAGAAAGTTAAGAGTAAATGTGAATAAGAGCAAGGTTATTAGGTACAGTAGGGTTGAGGGTCAAGTCAATTGGGAGGTAAGTTTGAATGGAGAAAAACTGGAGGAAGTGAAGTGTTTTAGATATCTGGAAAGTGGATCTGGCGGTGGATGTAACCATGGAAGCGGAAGTGAATCATAGGGTGGGGGAGGGGGCGAAAATCCTGGGAGCCTTGAAGAATGTGTTGAAGTCGAGAACATTATCTCGGAAAGCAAAAATGGGTATGTTTGAAGGAATAGTGTTTCCAACAATGTTGTATGGTTGCGAGGCGTGGGCTATGGATAGAATTGTGCGCAGGAGGGTGGATTTGCTGGAAATGAGATGTTTGAGGACAATGTGTGGTGTGAGGTGTTTTGATCGAGTAAGTAATGTAAGGGTAAGAGAGATATGTGGAAATAAAAATATACATAACTATACACCTCGATGTATACATTCATATACACACACAGACATATACATATATACCCATGTACATAATTCATACTGTCTGCCTTTACTCATTCCCATCGCCACCCCGCCACACATGTAATAACAATACCCTCCCCCCTCATGTGTGCGAGGTAGCGCTAGAAAAAGACAACAAAGGCCACATTCGTTCACACTCAGTCTCTAGCAGTTATGTAATTATGCACTGAAACCACAGCTCCCTTTTCCCATCCAGGCACCACAGAACTTCCCATGGTTTACCCCTGACGCTTCACATGCCCTGGTTCAATCCATTCACAGCACGTCGACCCCGTTATACCACATCGATCCAATTTACTCTATTTCTTGCACGCCTTTCACCCTTCTACATGTTCAGGCCCCGATCACTCAAAATCTTTTTCACTCCATCTTTCCACCTTAAATTTGGTCTCCCACTTCTCCTCGTTCCCTCCACCTCGGACACATATATCCTCTTTGTCAATCTTTCCTCACTCATTCTGTCCATGTGACAAACCCAATTCAAAACACCCTCTTCTGCTCTCTCAACCACAGTCTTTTTATTAGCACACATCGCTCTTACCCTATTATTATTTACTCGATCAAATCACCTTACACCACATATTGTCATCAAACATCTCATTTCTAGCACATTCACCCTCCTGCGCACAACTCTATCCATAGACCACGCCCTGCAACTATACAACATTATTGGAACCACTATTCCTTCAAATATACCCATTTTTGCGTTCCGAGATAATGTTCTCGACTTCCAAACATTCTTCAAGGCTCCCAGTGTTTTCGCCCCCTCCCCAACCCTAAGATTCACTTCCGCTTCCATGGTTCCATCCGCTACCAAATCCACTCCCAGATATCTAAAACACTTCACTTCCTCCAGTTTTTCTCCATTCAAACTTACCTCCCAATTGACTTGACGCTTAACACTACTGTACCTAATAACCTTGCTCTTATTCACACTTACTCACCTTTCATTTTTCACAAGCTTCACCAAAGTCAGTCACCAGCTTCTGCAGTTTCTCACATGAATCAGCCACCAGCGCTGTATCATCAGTGAACAACAACTGATTCACTTGCCAAGCTTTCTGATCAACAGCAGACTGCATTCTTGCCCCTCTTTCCAAAACTCTTGCATTCACCTCACTAACAACCCCATCCATAAACTAATCAAACGACCATGGAGACATCACACACACCTGCGCAAACTTACATTCACTGAGAACACCAATCACTTTCCTCTTTTCCTACACGTACACATGCCTTACATCCTCGATAAAAACTTTTCACTGCTTCTAACAACTTGCCTCTCACACCATATATTCTTAATACCTTCCAAAGAGCATCTCTGTAACCTCTATCATATGCCTTCTCCAGATCCATAAATGCTACTTACAAATCCATTTCATTTTCCAAGTATTTCCCACATTCATTCTTCAAAGGAAACACCTGATCCACACATCCTCTACCACTTCTGAAACCACAATGCTCTTCCCCAATCTGATTCTCTGTACATGCCTTCACCCTCTCAATCAATACCCTCCCATATAATTTACCAGGAATACTCAACAAACTTATACCTCTGTAATTTGAGCACTCACCTATGTCCCCTTTACCTTAGTACAATGGCACAATGCAGTTCTTCCACCAATCCTCAGGAACCTCACCATGAGTCATACATACATATGATAACCTTAGCAACCAGTCAACAATACAGTCACCCCCTTTTTTGATAAATTCCACAGCAATACCATCAAACCCCGCTGCCTTGCCGGCTTCTATCTTCCGCAAAGCTTTCACTACCTTTTCTGTGTTTAACAAATCATTCTCCCTAGCCCTCTCACTTTGCACACCACCTCGAACAAAACACCCTATATTTGCCACTCTATCATCAAACACATTCAACAAACCTTCAAAATACTCACACCATCCCCTTCTCACATCACCACTACTTGTTATCACCTCCCTATTATCCCCTTTAACTGAAGTTATCATTTGTTCCCATGTTTTACGCACTTTATTTACCTCCTTCTAAAACATCTTTTTATTCTCCCTAAAATCTAATGATACTCTCTCACCCCAACTCTCATTTGCCCTCTTTTTCACCTCTAGCACCATTCTCTTGACGTGCTGCCTATTTCTTTTATACATCTCCCACTCATTCGCATTATTTCCCCAGTAAAAATCATCCAAATGCCATCCAAATGCCTCTCTCTTGTCTGTCACTAATAATCTAACTTCTTCATCCCACCACTCACTACCCTTTCTAATCAGCCCACATCCCACACTTCTCATGCCACAAGCATCTTTTGCGCAAGCCATCACTACTCCCCTAAATAAATCCCATTCCTCCTCCACTCCCCATACCTCCTTTGTTCTCACCTTTTTTCATTCTGTACTCAGTCTCTCCTGGTACTTCCTCACATAAGTCTCCTTCCCAAGCTCACTTACTCTCACCACTCTCTTCACCCCAACATTCTCCCTTCTTTTCTGAAAACCTCTGCAAATCTTCACCTTTTGCCTCCAGAAGATAATGATCAGACATCCCTCCAGTTGCACCTCTCACCACATTAACATCCAAAAGTCTCTCTTTCGCACGCCTATCAATTAACACGTAATCCAATAACGCCCTCTGGCCACCTCTCCTACTTACATACGTATACTTATGTATATCTCTCTTTTTAAACCAGGTAATCCCAATCACCATTCCTTTTTCAGCACATAAATATACAAGGTCTTCACCATTTCCATTTACAACACTGAACACCCCATGTATACCAATTGTTCCCTCAACTGCCATATTACTCACCTTTGCATTCAAATCACCAATCACTATAACCCGATTCGTGCATCAAAACTACTAACACATTCATTCAGCTGCTCCCAAAACACTTGCCTCTCACTGATCTTTCTTCTCATGCCCAGGTGCATATGTACCAATAATCACCCATCTCTATCCATCAACTTTCAATTTTACCTATAACAATGTAGAGTTTACTTTCTTACACTTTGTCACATACTCCCACCACTTATGTTTCAGGAGTAGTGCTACTCCTTCCCTTGCTCTTGCCCTCTCACTAGCCCCTGACTTTACTCCCAAGACATTCCCAAACCACTCTTTACCCTTTACCCTTGAGCTTAGTTTCACTCAGAGCCAAAACTTCCAGGTTCCTTTCCTCAAACATACTACCTATCTCTCCTTTTTTCTCATCCTGGTTACATCCACACACATTTAGACACCCCAATCTGAGCCTTCGAGGAGGATGAGCACTCCCCGCATGACTCCTTCTTCTGTTTCCCGTTTTAGAAAGTTAAAATACAATATATATATATATATATATATATATATATATATATATATATATATATATATATATATATATATAGATAGATACATATTATCCTTGGGGATAGGTGAGAAAGAATACTTCTCATGCATTCCTCACGTGTCGTAGAAGGCGACTAAAGGGGATGGGAGCGGGGGCTAGAAACCCTCCCCTCCTTCTATTTCAACTTTCTAAATGGGATCACAGAAGAAGGAGTCACGCTAGAAGTGCTCATCCTCCTACAAGGCTCAGATTGGGTGTCTAAATGTGTGTGGATGTAACCAAGATGAGACAAAAAGAAAGATAAGCAGACTGTTACAGGAAATGAACCTAAATGTTTTGACCCTGATTTAAACGAAGCTCAAGGGTACAGGGGAAGAGTGGTATGGGAATGTCTTGGGAGTAAAATTAGGGTTTAGTGAGAGCACAACAGGAGGGGAAGGAGTAGCACTACTCCTTAAACACGAGTGGTGGGAGTATGTGATAGAGTGTAAGCAAGTAAACTCTAGATTGATATGGGTATAATTGAAAGTGGATGGAGAGAGATGGGTGAATATTGGTGTATATGCACTTTGGCATGAGAAGAAAGATCATGAGAGGCAAGTGTTTTGGGAGTAGCTGAGTAAGTATGTTGATAGTTTTGATGCACGAGACCGGGTTATAATGATGGGTGGGTTTAATGCAAAGGTGAGTAATGTGGCAGTTGAGGGAATAATTGGTGTACACGGGGTGGTCAATGTTGTATATGGAAATGGTGAAGAGCATGTAGATTTATGTTCTGAAGAAGGACTGGTGATTGGGAATACCTGGTTTAAAACGAGAGATACCTAAGAATACGTATGTAAGTAGGAGAGATAGGCCAGAGAGCGTTATTGGATTATGTGTTAATTGATTGGCGCACGAAAGCGAGACTTTTGGATGTTAATGTGCTGAGAGGTGCAACTGGATGGATGTTTGGTCATTATCTTGTGGTGGCGAAGGTGAAGACTTGTTGAGGATTTTAGAAAAGAAGAGAGAAGGTTGGGGTGCAGAGAGTGGTGAGAGTAAGTGCCCTTGGGAAGAAGACTTGTGTGAGGAAGTACCAGGAGAGACAGAGTACAGAACTGAAAAAAGGTGAGAACAAAGGACGTAAGGGGAGCGGGGTGGAATGGGATGTATTTAGGGAAGCAGTGATGGCTTGCGCAAAAGATGGTTGTGGTGTGAAAAGCGTGGGAGGTGGGCAGATTAGAAAGGGTAGTGAGTGGTGGGATGAGGAAGTAAGATTATTAGTGAAAGAGAAGAGGGAGGCATTTGGGCGATTTTTGCAGGGAAATAATGCAAATGACTGGGAGATGCATGAAAGAAAGAGGCAGGAGGTCAAGAGAAAGGTGCGAGAGGTGAGAAAGAGGGCAAATGAGAGTTGGGGTGGGAGAGTATCATCAAATTTTAGGGAGAATAAAAAGACGTTTTGGAAGGAGGTAAATAAAGTGCGTAAGACAAGGGAACAGATGGGAACATCAGTGAAGGGGGCTGATAGGAAGGTGGTAACAAGTGGTGATGTGAGACGGAGATGGAGAGGGTATTTTGAATATTAATTGAATGTGTTTGATGATAGAGTGGTAGATATAGTGTGTTTTGGTGGAGGTGGTGTGCAAAGTGAGAGGGTTAGGGAGAATGATTTGGTAAAAAGAGAAGCGGTAGTAAAAGCCGGCAAGGCAGCGGGTTTGGATGGTATTGCAGTGGAATTTATTAAAAAAGGGGGTGACTGTATTGTTGACTGGTTGGTAAGGTTATTTATTGTATGTATGACTCATGGTGAGGTGCCTGAGGAGTGGCGGAATGCTTACATTCTGCCATTGTACAAAGGCAAAGTGGTTAAAAGTGAGAGCTAAAATTACAGAGGTATAAGTTTTTTGAGTATTCCTCTGAAAATATATGGTAGGGTATTGATTGGGAGGGTGTAGTCATGTACAGAGCATCAGATTAGGGAAGAGGAGTGTGGTTTCAGAAGTGGTAGAGGATGTGTGGATGAGGTGTGTGCTTTGAAGAATGTATGTGAGAAATACTTAGAAAAGCAAATGGATTTGTATGTAGCATTTATGGATCTGGAGAAGGCATATGATAGAGTTGATAGATAAGCTCTGTGGAAGGTATTAAGAATGTATGGTGTGGGAGGCAAGTTGTTAGAAGCAATGAAAAATTTTTATCAACGATGTAAGGTATGTGTTCATATACGAAGAGAGGAAAGTGATTGGTTCTCAGTGAATGTTAGTTTATGGCAAGGGTGCGTGATATCTCCATGGTTGTTTAACTTATTTATGGATAGGGTTGTTTGTGAGGTAAATGCAAGAGTTTTGGAAAGAGGGGCTAGTATGCAGTCTGTTGGTGATGAGAGAGCTTGGGAAGTGAGTCAGTTGGTGTTCGCCGATGATATAGCGCTGGTGGCTGATTCGGGTGAGAAACTGCAGAAGCTGGTGACTGAGTTTGGTAAAGTGTGTGAAAGAGGAAAGCTGAGAGTAAATGTGAATAAGAGCAAGGTTATTAGGTGCAGTAGGGTTGAGGGACAAGTCAATTGGGATGAAAGTTTGCATAGAGAAAAATTGGAGTAAGTGAAGTGTTTTAGATATCTGGGAGTGGATTTGGCAGCGGATGGAACCATGGAAAGGGAAGTGAATCATAGGGTGGGGGAGGGGGCGAAACTTCTGCGAGCGTTGAAGAATATGTGGAAGTCGAGAACGTTATCTTGGAAAGGAAAAATGGGTATGTTTGAAGGAATAGTGTTTCCAACAATGTTATATGGATGCGAGGCGTCGGCTATAGATACAGTTGTGCGGAGGAAGGTGGATGTGTTGGAAATGAGATGTTTGAGAGCAATATTTGGTGTGTGATGTTTTGATCGATTAAGTAATTAAAGGGTAAGAGAGATGTGTGGTAATAAAAGATTGTGGTTGGGAGAGCAGAAGAGGGTGTTTTGAAATTGTTTGGTTACATGGAGAGAATGAGTTATGAAAGTTTGACAAAGGGGATATATTTGTCAAAGATGGAGAGAACGAGGAAAAGTGGGAGACCAAATTGGAGGCGGAAAGATGGAGTGAAAACGATTTTGAGTGATCGGGGCCTGAAAATGGAGGAAGGTGAAAGGCGTGCAAGGAATGGAGTGAATTGGAACGATGTGGTATACCGGGGTCGACGTGCTGTCAATGGATTGAATCAGGGCATTTGAAGCGTCTGGGATGAACCATGGAAAGTTTTGTGGGGCCTGGATGTGGAGAGGGAGCTGTGGTTTCGGTGCATTATACATGACAGCTAGAGACTGAGTGTGAATGAATGTGGCCTTTGTTGTCTTTTCCAAGCGCTCCCTCGGGCACATGCGGGGGGAGGGGGTTGTTATTTCATGTGTGGCCGGGTGGCGATGGGAATGAATATAGGCAGACAGTATGAAATATTTACATATATATATATATATGTATATGTATGTGTGTGTATATATATACATGTATACGTTGAGATATATAGGTATGAATATGTGCATGTGTGGACGTGTATGTATATACATGTGTATGTTGGTGGGTTAGGCCATTCTTTCGTCTGTTTCTTTGCGCTATGTTGCAGTCTGTTTGGGATGAGAGGGCCTGGGAAGAGATTGATTTGTTGTTCGTTGATCTACAGCGATGGTTGCTGATTCCATTGAGAAACTGTAAAAGTTGGTGAATGAGTTTTGAGGAATGTTTGAAACGAACAAGTTGAGAGAATATATATATAAGAACCAGGTACTTATGTTCAGCAGGGCTGAGGGATAATTCAGATTGGATGAAAACTGAATGGAGAAAAACTAAAAGAAGTAAATTGTTTTCGATATCTGGAAGTTGATTTAGCAGCGAATGTAACTATGGGAGTGGGAGTGAGTCAGGATGGGGGAGGGGGCAAAGATTGTTAGAGAGATGAAGAATGTGTGGGAAGAGTGAACGTTATGTCATAGAGCCAAAATGGTGATGAATGAATAGTGCTTCCAACAGTGGTGTATGGTTGCGAAGCATGGGCCAAAGATAGGGTTGTGCAGAGGAGGGTGGATGTGCTGGAAATTAAATGTTTGAGGACAATATGTGGTATGAGGTGGTTTGATGGAGTAAGTAATGAAAGGGTAAGAGACATATTTGGTTGAAAGAACGTAGAAGGGTGTATTCAAACAGTCTGTCTTATGGAGAGAATAAGTGAGGAAAGGTCGAAAAGTAGAAAATATATGTCAGAGGTGGAGGGAACAAGGAGAAGCGGGAGACCAAATTGGAGGTAAGGATGGAGTGAAAAAGATTTTTTTTAGAAATCGGGGTTTGAATGTTGCTCCTACCTTAAAGTGATTACATGATAACTTTCTAAGAAATTGCTTAATGGTAATGCAACATCTATTTTGAGATGGAAGCTAATATTTAAATTGTTTGCACTGCCAAAATATCAAACTCTTCCACTGTTAGTGTTACTTCGCACTACTGTTGATAATTCATGTATAAATTTCGGTATTACTATTTCTTATAATTCTTTCTTTTTTAATTAAGTATTGTGTCTGCAAGGAGGGACTTATCATTCGCTGAAAATGATATCTCATTACCCATGAGCTGTTAATATCGAAACAAGAATTATATATTCGAATCTTTTTCATTGGAGTCTTTTATGAATATACTTTGTACGTAATTGTCTGCGTAAAGAGTAGGAGTGATATTAGGTATTTCTAAAGCTTAAATTGTTTTATAATTGTGCCTATAGGAATGAGCTTATCCACAATGTGGCCCAGTTCAAAAAGGACTGCAACAAATTTGTTCACGACTACCGGAGTACAGGCCCAATGGTGCCTGGTCTGGACCCACGCGACGCCTCAGACAGGCTCATCATCGCTCAGGTCAGTAGCTTAAAAAGAAAATTATCACCAGAGAGAACAGTTACAATTATAGTTCTCCTAGAAACATCGACACGTCCAAAAACCTAAAAAAATACACACATTTACATCTAAGCACACAAATAAATGCACAAACCCAAGAGTGATATAAGTTACCTTATGGATATGTAAATGTTCTAGTTCTTAGAGGCATAATAGCATTTGAAAGTGGCTGATCTTAGATGTACAATAGGTGTTGGATGTAGATTATCTATGGACAATAGTAGCATTCAGAACTGTATGACCTTAGGAGAATAACAGCAGTTCGAAAAAAATGATCTTAGGAGAATGATAACGTTTAGAACTGGATGATCTTAGGAGCATAATAGCTATTGGATGTAGATGATCTTAGAGCTCAGGTCGAATCCCAGGGAGTGTTTCCATCTTCTCTGAACCAAATTCTTTTAATCGTTCTAAATCTTAATGAAATCCAAGCAAAAGAAAGACTGAGTACCTGATATGGGGTGGGTGAGTAAATATATCTTAGAAATGATACAAAACGTACAGCTGAGACTAGATAAAAGATAGCAGAATTTGTGTAACCCTAGGCAACATTCTCAGTTGATGTGATTAAAATTCTCATGATGAGGTGTTTTTGTGTCAGTAACCTTCGTTACTGTTATCATTATCAATATGAGGGAACAATATGAAGCCATCATCACGGTTTGAATCAAGAAAGTAGATATCTTAAAAGAAGGCAAGATAATTAGCCAGACTATCTGAGACAGGATATTGTCAAACACAAAAGAAGCCGAGTAGCCTTTAGATGAAAGCTGGATTGTAATCAGATATGGATTAAAACAAGAGAAAATATCAAGACCAGTCAATTGTGACTAGATTTACAAGGAAGAGACAAGAGGGAGAAAAGAAGGATGAATTACCAGACAACAAAACTCTGAAGATTTTATTATTAAATAAGATAGATTCAAAGTTATCACAACTGGAGCCTGATGATAATGAACTCAGGGAATTAAAGAACAGAGTAAAGGGTCATCAAGAGTGGGTTCGCATCATGACAGTGAGAGAGTTCACATCATTTCAGGAGGCTCGTATCTATCTTTGGAGGTCCAGAAAATACTTAAGCAAAGGAAAGAAGGTAAGTGGAATAATGAAAGAGCAGGAAAGGTCTGGAGGGGGCTGTTCTAGAGTGTCCTAGGGGCTATTGAAGAAGAGGAAATTTCCATAACACAGAGTTTGGAAACTACTTAAAATTGTGCGCAGCAAGGAGGAGAAGGAACACTTTCTTGGGCTGGTAAACAAGCTTAGAACATGATGACTGATGCAGTGCGAGAGGAGCTTGGGAGACTGAAGGAAACTGTGGGCGGAACAATATGCATAGCTAGACGTAGAACAATTAGGAAGGTGCAGAGTATACAGGGTAGGCGCTTGTCAGCAAAAAGAGGAGATTATAGAAAAAACAAGATCATAGAGGCTGATAAACCAAATTAAGAATACAGTTGTATTAACGAGGGTGCCGCCAAAGTTAAAGAAAAGTAAACCATGAGGCTGACAGATGTATATCTTTAATGATTTTTAGACTGGAGGATGATCATACACTAGGCAGAGGGCGAAAGGGGAAAGGAAGAAAAAATCTTTATCAAAAAGTTGCTAGTGACTTTAGAAATACTAAACGCAATTTGTGGTATAAAGATAAAGCTTGGTTGTTATCATCAAGACACAAAGAAACGACCAATTATGGTTGCATTTGCTTTGGAGTTATGTAGCCAAAAGATAATTAGGCGCACAAAAAGACTTGAAAGGAAGGTGAAATTCAGTAGGGGAATTATCAAAAATGATGGACTGAGGGAAAAGGGAAAGAAAGGCAAAGAATAAAGAAAAGGATAAAAAAGAAAACTGGAAACACCAAATTAGGCGAGAGGACGGAACCCCCTCCAGCAGCACCAGTGTTAAATGATGGAAATGTCAGAGTGAAGGTAATGTATATAAATGTTATGGATTAATGATAAATGATAAAGACCTGGAACTTAAGGATCATGCAAGATAAATGATAAAGGCCTGGAACTTTAGGATCATGCAAGACAAAGTGCACGTGATATTGCAGAAGCTCTTGAAACAAATATTTCTAAAGAGATAGAATTTCACATTTTCTGTCTAGAAAGGCATAAAACAGGCATATATAATATATATATATATATATATATATATATATATATATATATATATAATATATATATATATATATATTTTTTTTTTTTTTCATACTATTCGCCATTTCCCGCGTTAACAAGTAGCGTAAGAAGGACTGACCTTAGGAACATCCTCACCTGCCCTCTCTGTTCCTTCTTTGAAAATTAAAAAAAAAACTGAGAGGGAGATTCCCAGCCCCGCTCCCTTCCTTTTAGTCGCCTTTACGACACGCAGGGATACGTGGAAGTATTCTTTCCCCCTATCCCAAGGTATATATATATATATATATATATATAATATAATATTATATATATATAATATATATATATATATATATATATATGAGAGTAAGAAGTGAAACAGAAGACAAATGAGGAGGAGGACTGGCTCTTCTGACAAGAATTGACATGAATTTTTAGGAAACAGTAGTAGATGGCCCATTCAGACAATATATAATGGGAAAAATAGCTGAAGAAGGAAAGTACATAGTGGTGTTCATATCATATAACCCTCCAAGGAATTTCAATGATCCACAACAAATGTACAACGTTAGGAATGACGGAACGCTCAGGATGCGACAGGAGACAGGAAAGAGTGCACTTTTCAGAATAGATAGATAGATAGATAGATAGATACGTATAGAAAGAGAAAGATTGGCAGAATTTGGATTTACATCGTGATAGAGATTCATGGAGACGTAAGTTCTTAAAGTGTGTTCAAGAAAAATTTGGACACCAGAAAGAATTTTGATACATCATTTGGAAAACATGATCATATGACACTTAAATCTGATCATGTGGTAAATGAGGATGTTAAAAGTGAAGATATAAAACAATATATAAAGAGGAAGTAGAGACAAGCAAAATATACATATCTAACAATTGATATGATAACGTAGATTGGAAAATAGACTTCAGTACCAAATACCTAGATATCAAGGTGAAAGATTCTGTGGAAGTACATGAAGAGTAATTATGCATGTGCCACATGAATCAAACATAGAAAGACGATTATGAAAGGGGGAGGAATGATACAATGGTTGGTCGATATAATGGGTCAAAGAGTATAACTGAATCATAAGGAGAATAAAAAGATGTTTTGGAAGTAGGTACATAAAGTGCGTAAGACAAGGGAGCGAATGGGAACTTCGGTGGAGGAGGCTAATGGGGAGATGATAACAAGTAGTGGTGATATGAGGAGATGGAGGGAGTATTTTGAAGGTTTTGTTGAATATGTTAGATAATAAAGGGTGTTTTGGTCGAGGAGGTGTGCAAAGTGAGAGGGTTAGGGAGAATGATTTGGTAAACCGAGAAGAGGTAGTAAAAGTTTTGTAGAAGATGAAAGCCGTCAAGGGAACGTGTTTGGATGGTATTGCAGTGGAATTTACTAAAAAAGGGGGTGACTGTAATGTTGACTAGTTGGTAAGGGCACTTAATGTATGCATGAATCATACTGAGGTGCCTGAGGATTGGCGGAATGCATGCATAGTGCCATTCTACAAAGGCAAAGGGGATAAAAGTGAGTGCCCAAATTACAGAGGTATAAGTTTGTTGAGTATTCCTGGGAAATTATATGGGAGGGTATTGATTGAGAGGGTGAAGGCATATATATAGCATCAGATTAGGGAAAAGCAGTGTGGTTTCAGAAGTGGTAGAGCATGTGTGGATCAGGTGTTCGCTTTGAAGAATGTATGTGAGAAAAACTTAGAAAAGCAAATGGATTTGTATGTAGCATTTATGGATCTGGAGAAGGCATATGATAGAGTTGATAGAGATGCTCTGTGCAAGGTTTTAAGAATATATGGTGTGGGAGGCAAGTTGTTAGAAGCAGTGAAAAGTTTTTATCGAGGATGTAAGGCATATGTACAAGTAGGACGAGAGGAAAGTGATTGGTTCTCAGTGAGTGTTGGTTTGCGGCAGGGGTGTGTGATGTATCCAAACGATGTTTGATTTGTTTATGAATGGGGTTGTTAGGTAGGTGAATGGAAGAGTCTTGGAAAGAGAGGTAAGTATGCAGTCTGTTGTGGATAAGAGAGCTTGGGAAGTGAGTTAGTTGTTGTTCGCTGATGATACAGCGCTGGTGGCTGATTCGGGAGAAAAACTGCAGAAGCTGCTGACTGAGTTTGGTAAAGTGTGTGAAAGCAAAAAGCTGAGAGTAAATGTGAATAAGAGCTGATATATTAGGTACACTAGGGTTGAGGGACAAGTCAATTGGGAGGTAAGTTTGAATGGAGAAAAACTGGAGGAAGTGAAGTGTTTTAGATATCTGGGAGTGGATTTGGCAGCAGATGGAACTATGGAAGCAGAAGGGAATCACAGGGTGGGAGAGTGGGCAAAAGTTGTAGGAGCGTTGAAAAATGTGTGGAAGTCGACATCGTTATCTGGGAAAGCAAAAATGAGTATGTAACAGTGCTATATGGTTGCGAGGCGTGGGCTATAGATTGAGTTGTTCGGAGGAGGGTGTATATATATATATATATATATATATATATATATATATATATATATATATATATATATATATATATATATATATATATATATATATATATATATATATATATATATTCTCACACCACCGACGAAGAGGCCCTGCTCATCTCGCTCGCTATACACCCCTGTCACAGAGGCCTCACCTACGCACTCCCCCACAACTCCGCTAACTGCCGTCCGTCACGACAGTCACCTTGTGCCAACCACTGCTTGCACGAACAGTGCCTCGCTTGCTACGCCCGACGCCACCACACACATGCAGAGCGATGAGGACCAATGTCGTCTTCACATCTGAACAGCGAGCGTGTCCGCGAATTCCTTGGTGACGAACAATGGGGCTCCCGGAGGTTATATAACATTTATCTTCCCAAGAACTTTTTTTAAAGAGGAAGTAAATGTCTATAGTTGTGTTACTGGAGTGATAGTTTTCATACATGGTGTTTTGACAAGAAAATAGTGAAACTGGAGAAAAATGTAGCTTAGACATTGAAGCTTATTGATACAGTGGTTAAATTGATGAGAACTGCTATTGACGTTTGTGTAAATAAATTATACATTTCCTTTTTCCATAGCCAGAGGTTGAACCATTATGTGACATTCATTTTTTCATTCATTTCAAGCTAGAAGTTTCAGTTTTCTAAATTGTTTCTTACATTTTTCATATGTATATATATGTATGTGTGTGTGTGTGTATATGTTCGTATGTACGTGTATGTGTGTGTATGTGTATATGTATATATATATGTATATTATCCCTGGGGATAGGGGTGAAAGAATACTTCCCACGTATTCCTCGCGTGTCGTAGAAAGCGACTAGAGGGGACGGGAGCGGGGGGCCAGAAATCCTCCCCTCCTTGTATTAACTTTCTAAAATGGGAAACAGAAGAAGGAGTCACGCAGGGAGTGCTCATCCTCCTCGAAGGCTCAGAGTGGGGTGCCTAAATGTGTGTGGATGTAACCAAGATGTGAAAAAAGGAGAGATAGTTAGTATGTTTGAGGAAAGGAATCTGGATGTTTTGGTTCTGAGTGAAACGAAGCTCAAGGGTAAAGGGGAAGAGTGGTTTGGGAATGTCTGGGGAGTAAAGTCAGGGGTTAGTGAGAGGACAAGAGCAAGGGAAGGAGTAGCAATACTCCTGAAACAGGAGTTGTGGGAGTATGTGATAGAATGTAAGAAAGTAAATTCTCGATTAATATGGGTAAAACTGAAAGTTGATGGAGAGAGGTGGGTGATTATTGGTGCATATGCACCTGGGCATGAGAAGAAAGATCATGAGAGGCAAGTGTTTTGGAAGCAGCTGAATGAGTGTATTAGTGGTTTTGATGAACGAGACCGGGTTATAGTGATGGGTGATTTAAATGCAAAGGTGAGTAATGTGGCAGTTGAGGGAATAATTGGTATACATAGGGTGTTCAGTGTTGTAAATGGAAACGGTGAAGAGCTTGTAGATGTATGTGCTGAAAAGGGACTGATGATTGGGAATACCTGGTTTAAAAAGCGAGATATACATAAGTATACTTATGTAAGTAGGAGAGATGGCCAGAGAGCGTTATTGGATTACGTGTTAATTGACAGGCGTGCAAAAGAGAGACTTTTGGATGTTAATGTGCTGAGAGGTGAAACTAGAGGGATGTCTGATCATTATCTTGTGGAGGCTAAGGTGAAGATTTGTATGGGTTTTCAGAAAAGAAGAGTGAATGTTGGGGTGAAGAGGGTGGTGAGAGTAAGTGAGCTTGGGAAGGAGACCTGTGTGAGGAAGTACCAGGAGAGACTGAGTACAGAATGGAAAAAGGTGAGAACAATGGAAGTAAGGGGAGTGGGGGAGGAATGGGATGTATTTAGGGAATCAGTGATGGATTGCGCAAAAGATGCTTGTGGCATGAGAAGAGTGGGAGGTGGGTTGATTAGAAAGGGTAGTGAGTGGTGGGATGAAGAAGTAAGAGTATTAGTGAAAGAGAAGAGAGGGGCATTTGGACGATTTTTGCAGGGAAAAAATGCAATTGAGTGGGAGATGTATAAAAGAAAGAGACAGGAGGTCAAGAGAAAGGTGCAAGAGGTGAAAAAAAGGGCAAATGAGAGTTGGGGTGAGAGAGTATCATTAAATTTTAGGGAGAATAAAAAGATGTTCTGGAAGGAGGTAAATAAAGTGCGTAAGACAAGGGAGCAAATGGGAACTTCAGTGAAGGACGCAAATGGGGAGGTGATAACAAGTAGTGGTGATGTGAGAAGGAGATGGAGTGAGTATTTTGAAGGTTTGTTGAATGTGTTTGATGATAGAGTGGCAGATATAGGGTGTTTTGGTCGAGGTGGTGTGCAAAGTGAGAGGGTTAGGGAAAATGATTTGGTAAACAGAGAAGAGGTAGTGAAAGCTTTGCGGAAGATGAAAGCCGGCAAGGCAGCAGGTTTGGATGGTACTGCAGTGGAATTTATTAAAAAAGGGGGTGACTGTATTGTTGACTGGTTGGTAAGGTTGTTTAATGTATGTATGACTCATGTTGAGGTGCCTGAGGATTGGCGGAATGCGTGCATAGTACCATTGTTCAAAGGCAAAGGGGATAAGAGTGAGTGCTCAAATTACAGAGGTATAAGTTTGTTGAGTATTCCTGGTAAATTATATGGGAGGGTATTGATTGAGAGGGTGAAGGCATGTACAGAGCATCAGATTGGGGAAGAGCAGTGTGGTTTCAGAAGTGGTAGAGGATGTGTGGATCAGGTGTTTCCTTTGAAGAATGTATGTGAGAAATACTTAGAAAAGCAAATGGATTTGTATGTAGCATTTATGGATCTGGAGAAGGCATATGATAGAGTTGATAGAGATGTTCTGTGGAAGGTATTAAGAATATATGGTGTGGGAGGAAAGTTGTTAGAAGCAGTGAAAAGTTTTAATCGAGGATGTAAGGCATGTGTACGTGTAGGAAGAGAGGAAAGTGATTGGTTCTCAGTTAATGTAGGTTTGAGGCAGGGGTGTGTGATGTCTCCATGGTTGTTTAATTTGTTTATGGATGGGGTTGTTAGGGAGGTAAATGCAAGAGTTTTGGAAAGAGGGGCAAGTATGAAGTCTGTTGGGGATGAGAGAGCTTGGGAAGTGAGTCAGTTGTTGTTCGCTGATGATACAGCGCTGGTGGCTGATTCATGTGAGAAACTGCAGAAGCTGGTGACTGAGTTTGGTAAAGTGTGTGGAAGAAGAAAGTTAAGAGTAAATGTGAATAAGAGCAAGGTTATTAGGTACAGTAGGGTTGAGGGTCAAGTCAATTGGGAGGTGAGTTTGAATGGAGAAAAACTGGAGGAAGTGAAGTGTTTTAGATATCTGGGAGTGGATCTGGCAGCGGATGGAACCATGGAAGCGGAAGTGGATCATAGGGTGGGGGAGGGGGCGAAAATTCTGGGGGCCTTGAAGAATGTGTGGAAGTCGAGAACATTATCTCGGAAAGCAAAAATGGGTATGTTTGAAGGAATAGTGGTTCCAACAATGTTGTATGGTTGCGAGGCGTGGGCTATGGATAGAGTTGTGCGCAGGAGGATGGATGTGCTGGAAATGAGATGTTTGAGGACAATGTGTGGTGTGAGGTGGTTTGATCGAGTGAGTAACGTAAGGGTAAGAGAGATGTGTGGAAATAAAAAGAGCGTGGTTGAGAGAGCAGAAGAGGGTGTTTTGAAGTGGTTTGGGCACATGGAGAGAATGAGTGAGGAAAGATTGACCAAGAGGATATATGTGTCGGAGGTGGAGGGAACGAGGAGAAGAGGGAGACCAAATTGGAGGTGGAAAGATGGAGTGAAAAAGATTTTGTGTGATCGGGGCCTGAACATGCAGGAGGGTGAAAGGAGGGCAAGGAATAGAGTGAATTGGAGCGATGTGGTATACCGGGGTTGACGTGCTGTCAGTGGATTGAATCAAGGCATGTGAAGCGTCTGGGGTAAACCATGGAAAGCTGTGTAGGTATGTATATTTGCGTGTGTGGACGTATGTATATACATGTGTATGGGGGGGGGGGTTGGGCCATTTCTTTCGTCTGTTTCCTTGCGCTACCTCGCAAACGCGGGAGACAGCGACAAAGTATAAAAAAAAAAATATATATATATATATATATATATATATATATATATATATATATATATATATATATATATATATATATATATATATATTATATATTATGTATCATACTTTGTCGCTGTCTCCCGCATTAGCGAGGTAGAACAAGGAAACAGATGAAGAAAGGCCAAACCCATCCACATACACATGAATATACATAAACATCCACACTCGCACTTATACATACCTAGACATTTCAAAATTTAGATTTTTATTTTTTTTTTTTTTTTGCTTTGTCGCTGTCTCCCGCGTTTGCGAGGTAGGGCAAGGAAACAGACGAAAAAAATGGCCCAACCCACTCCATGCACATGTATATACATACGTCCACACGCAAATATACATACCTACACAGCTTTCCATGGTTTACCCAGACGCTTCACATGCCCTGATTCAACCCTCTGACAGCAAGTCAACCCCGGTATACCACATCCATCGAATTCACTCTATTCCTTGCCCTCCTTTCACCCTCCTGCATGTTCAGGCCTCAATCACACAAAATCTTTTTCACTCCATCTTTCCACCTCCAATTTGGTCTCCCACTTCTCCTCGTTCCCTCTACCTCCGACACATATATCCTCTTGGTCAATCTTTCCTCACTCATTCTCTCCATGTGCCCAAACCATTTCAAAACACACTCTTCTTCTCTCTCAACCACGCTCTTTTTATTTCCACATATCTCTCTTACCCTTACGTTAATTACTCGATCAAACCACCACACATCACACATTGTCCTCAAACATATCATTTCCAGCACATCCATCCTCCTGCGCACAACTCTATCCATAGCCCACGCCTCGCAACCATACAACATTGTTGGAAACACAATTCCTTCAAACATACCCATTTTTGCTTTCCGAGATAATGTTCTCGACTTCCACACAGTCTTCAAGGCTCCCAGGATTTTCGCCCCCTCCCCCACCCTATGATCCACTTCCGCTTCTATGGTTCCATCCGCTGCCAGATCCACTCCCAGATATCTAAAACACTTTACTTCCTCCAGTTTTTCTCCATTCAAACTTACCTCCCAATTGACTTGACCCTCAACCCTATATATATATATATATATATATATATATATATATATATATATATATATATATATATATATATATATATAAATATATTCTTTTTTTTTTTCATACTATTCGCCATTTCCCGCGATAGCGAGGTAGCGTTAAGAACAGAGGACTGGGCCTTTGAGGGAATATCCTCACCTGGTCCTCTTCTCTGTTCCTTCTTTTTGAAAAAAAAAAAAAAAAAACGAGAGGGGAGGATTTCCAGCCTCCGCTCCCTTCCCTTTTAGTCGCCTTCTACGACACGCAGGGAATACGTGGGAAGTATTCTTAATCCCCTATCCCCAGGGAAGTATATATATATATATATATATATATATATATATATATATATATATATATATATATATATATATATATATATATATGTATATATATATATACATATACGTGTACGTGTAGGAAGAGAGGAAAGTGATTGGTTCTCAGTGAATGTAGGTTTGCGGCAGGGGTGTGTGATGTCTCCATGGTTGTTTAATTTGTTTATGGATGTGGTTGTTAGGGAGGTAAATGCAAGAGTTTTGGAAAGAGGGGCAAGTATGAAGTCTGTTGGGGATGAGAGAGCTTGGGAAGTGAGTCAGTTCTTGTTCGCTGATGATACAGCGTGGTGGCTGATTCGTGTGAGAAACTGCAGAAGCTGGTGACTGAGTTTGGTAAAGTGTGTGGAAGAAGAAAGTTAGGAGTAAATGTGAATAAGAGCAAGGTTATTAGGTACAGTAGGGTTGAGGGTCAAGTCAGTTGGGAGGTGAGTTTGAATGGAGAAAAACTGGAGGAAGTGAAGTGTTTTAGATATCTGGGAGTGGATCTGGCAGCGGATGGAACCATGGAAGCGGAAGTGGATCATAGGGTGGGGGAGGGGGCGAAAATTCTGGGAGCCTTGAAGAATGTGTGGAAGTCGAGAACATTATCTCGGAAAGCAAAAATGGGTATGTTTGAAGGAATAGTGGTTCCAACAATGTTGTATGGTTGCGAGGCGTGGGCTATGGATAGAGTTGTGCGCAGGAGGATGGATGTGCTGGAAATGAGATGTTTGAGGACAATGTGTGGTGTGAGGTGGTTTGATCGAGTGAGTAACGTAAGGGTAAGAGAGATGTGTGGAAATAAAAAGAGCGTGGTTGAGAGAGCAGAAGAGGGTGTTTTGAAGTGGTTTGGGCACATGGAGAGAATGAGTGAGGAAAGATTGACCAAGAGGATATATGTGTCGGAGGTGGAGGGAACGAGGAGAAGAGGGAGACCAAATTGGAGGTGGAAAGATGGAGTGAAAAAGATTTTGTGTGATCGGGGCCTGAACATGCAGGAGGGTGAAAGGAGGGCAAGGAATAGAGTGAATTGGAGCGATGTGGTATACCGGGGTTGACGTGCTGTCAGTGGATTGAATCAAGGAATGTGAAGCGTCTGGGGTAAACCATGGAAAGCTGTGTAGGTATGTATATTTGCGTGTGTGGACGTATGTATATACATGTGTATGGGGGGGGGGGCTGGGCCATTTCTTTCGTCTGTTTCCTTGCGCTACCTCGCAAACGCGGGAGACAGCGACAAAGTATAAAAAAAAAAAAATATATATATATATATATATCCCTGGGGAGAGGGGAGAAAGAATACTTCCCACGCATTCCTCACGTGTCGTATAAGGCTACTGAAAGGGACAGGAGGGGGGGGGGGTCCAGAAACCCTCCCCTCTTTGTATCTTAACTTTCTAAACAGGGAAACAGAAGAAGGAGTCACGCGGGGATTGCTCATCCTCCTCGAGGGCTTAGATTGTGGTGTCTAAATGTGTGTGGAAGTAACAAAGATGAGAAAAAAGGAGAGATAGGTAGTATGTTTGAAGAAAGGAACCTGGATGTTTTGGCTCTAAGTGAAACGAAGCTTAAGGGAAAAGGGGAAGAGTGGTTTGGGAATGTTTTGGGAGTAAAGTCATGGGTTAGTGAGAGGACAAGAGCAAGGGAAGGAGTAGAACTACTCCTGAAACAGGAGATGTGGGAGTATGTGATAGAGTGTAAGAAAGTAAATTCTAGATTGATATGGGTAAAACTGAGAGTTGATGGAGAGAGATAGGATGATTATTGGTGCATATGCACCTGGGCGTGTGAAGAAAGATCATGAGAGGCAAGTCTTTTGGGAGCATCTGAATGAGTGTGTAAGTGGTTTTGATGCACAAGACCGGGTAATAGTGATAGGTGATTTGAATGTAAAGGTGACTAATGTGGCAGTTGAGGTAATAATTGGTATATATGGGGTGTTCAATGTTGTAAATGGAAATAGTGAAGAGCTTGTAGATTTATGGGCTGAAAAAGGACTGGTGATTTTGAATACCTGGCTTAAAATGCGAGATATACATAAATATACGTATGTAAGTAGGAGATATGGCCAGAGAGCGTTATTGGATTTCGTGTTAATTGATAGGATCGCGAAAGAGAGACTTTTGGATGTTAATGTGCTGAGAGGTGCAACTGGTGGGATGTCTGACCATTATCTTGTGGAGGCGAAGGTAAAGATTTGTAGGGGTTTTCAGAAAAGAAGAAAGATTGTTGGGGTGAAGTGAATGGTGAGAGTAAATGAGCCAGGGAAGGAGACTTGTATGAGGAAGTACCAGGAGAGACTGAATACAAAATGGAAAAAGGTGAGAACAAAGGAGGTAAGGGGAGTTGGGGAGGAATGGGATGTATTTAGGGAAGCAGTGATGGCTTGCGGAAAAGATGCTTGTGGCATGAGAAGCTTGGGAGGTAGGTTGATTAGGAAGGGTAGTGAGTGATGGGATGAAGAAGTAAGATTATTAGTGAGAGAGAAGAGAGAGATATTTGGACGATTTTTGCCGGAAAAAAATGCAAATGAGTGGGAGATGTATAAAAGAAAGAGACAAGAGGTCAAGAGAAAGGTGCATTAGGTGAAAAAGAGGGCATATGAGAGTTGGGGTGAGAGAGTATTATCAAATTTTAGGGAAAATAAAAAGATTTTTTGGAAGGAGGTAAATAAAGTGCGTAAGACAAGGGAGCAAATGGAAACTTCAGTGAAGGGGGCTAATAGGGAGGTGAAAACAGGTAGTGGTGATGTGAGGAGATGGAGTGAGTATTTTGAAGGTTTGTTGAATGTGTTTGATGATAGAGTGGCAGATTTAGGGTGTTTTGGTCGAGGTGATGTGCAAAGTGAGAGGGTTAGGGAAAATAATTTGGTAAACAGAGAAGAGGTAGTAAAAGCTTTCCGGAAGATGAAAGCCGGCAAGGCAGCAGGTTTGGATGATATTGCAGTGGAATTTATTTAAAAAGGGGGTGACTGTATTGGTGAGTGGTTGAAAAGGTTTTTTAATATATGTATGACTCATGGTGAGGTGTCTTAGTATTGGCGGAATACTTGCATAGTGCCATTGTACAAGGGCAACGAGGATAAGAATGAGTGCTCAAAATACAGAGGTGTAAGTTTGTTGAGTATTCCTGGTAAATTATATGTAAGGGTATTGATTGAGAGGGTGAAGGCATGTACAGAGCAACAGATTGGGGAAGAGCAGTGTGGTTTCAGAGGTGGTAGAGGATGTGTGGATGAGGTGTTTGCTTTGAAGAATGTATGAGAGAAATACTTAGAAAAGCAAGTGGATTTGTATGTAGCATTTATGGATCTGGAGAAGGCATATGGTAGAGTGTATAGAGATGCTCTGTGGAAGGTATTAAGAATATATGGTGTGGGAGACAAGTTGTTAGAAGCAGTGAAATGTTTTTATCGAGGATGTAAGGCATGTGTACGTGTAGTAAGAGAGGAAAGTGATTGGTTCTCAGTGAATGTATGTTTGAGGCAGGGGTGTGTAATGTCTCCATGGTTGTTTAATTTGTTTATGGATGGGGATGTTATGGAGGTGAATGCATGAGTTTTGGAAGAGGGGGAAGTATGAAGTCTGTTGTGGATGAGAGAGCTTGGGAAGTCAGTCACTTGTTGTTCGCTGATGATACAACGCTGTTTGCTGATTTATGTGAGAAACTGCAGAAGCTGGTGACTGAGTTTAGTAAAGTGTGTGAAAGAAGAAAGTTAAGAGTAAATGTGAATAAGAGCAAGGTTATTAGAAGAAGTAAAGTGTTTTAGATATCTGGGAGTGGATTTGGTAGCGGATGGAACCATGGAAGCGGAAGTGAATCATAGGGTGGGGGAGGGGGCGAAAATTCTGGGAGTCTTGAAGAATGTTTGGACGTCGAGAACATTATCTCGGAAAGCAAAAATGGTTATGTTTGAAGGAATATTAACTCCAACAATGTTGTATGGTTGCGAGGCGTGGGCTGTGGATAGAGTTGTGCGCAGGAGGGAGGTTGTGCTGGAAATGAGATGTTTGAGGACAGTATATGGTGTGAGGTGGGTTGATCGAGTAAGTAATGTAAGGGTAAGAGAGATGTGTGGAAACAAAAAGAGTGTGGTTGAGAGAGCAGAAGAGCGTGTTTTGAAATGGTTTGGGCACATGGAGAGAATGAGTGAGAAAAGATTGACCGAGAGGATATATGTGTCAGAGGTGGAGGGAACGAGGAGAAGTGGGAGACCAAATTGGAGGTGGAAAGTTGGAATGAAAAAAATTTTGGGTGATCGGGGCCTGAACATGCAGGAGGGTGAAAGGCGTGCAAGGAATAGAGTGAATTGGAACGATATGGCATACCGAGTCAACGTGCTGGCAATGCATTGAACCAGGGCATGTGAAGCGTCTGGGGTAAACCATGGAAAGTTCTGTGACCTGGATGTGGAAAGGGAGCTGTGGTTTCTGTGCATTAATACATGACAACTAGAGACTTATTGTGAACGAAATGGGGCATTTGTTGTCTTTTCCTAGAGCTACCTCGCACACATGAGGGGGAAGTGGGTTGTTATTCTATGTGTGGCGAGGTGGCGATGGAAATGAATAAAGGCAGACAGTATGAATTATGTACATATGTATATATTTATATGTCTGTGTGTGTATATATATATGTGTACATTGAGATGTATAGGTATGTATATTTGCGTGTGTGGACGTGTATGTGTATACATGTGTATGGGGGTGGGTTGGGCCATTTCTTTCGTCTGTTTCTTTGCGCTACCTCGCAAACGCGGGAGACAGCGACTAAGCAAAATAATAATAAAATAATATATATATGTGTATATATATATATATATATATATATATATATATATATATATATATATATATATATATATATATATATGTATATATATATATATATATATATATATATATATATTTTTTTTTTTTTTTTCTTTTGCTTTGTCGCTGTCTCCCGCGTTTGCGAAGTAGCGCAAGGAAACAGACGAAAGAAATGGCCCAACCCACCCCCATACACATGTATACACATACACGTCCACACACGCAAATATACATACCTACACAGCTTTTCATGGTTTACCCCAGACTCGTCACATGACCTGATTCAATCCACTGACAGCACGTCAACCCCGGTATACCACATCGATCCAATTCTCTGTATTCCTTGCCCGCCTTTCACCCTCGTGCATGTTCAGGCCCCGATCACACAAAATCTTTTTCACTCCATCTTTCCACCTCCAATTTGGTCTCCCACTTCTCCTCGTTCCCTCTACCTCCGACAAATATATCCTCTTGGTCAATCTTTCCTCACTCATTCTCTCCATGTGCCCAAACCATTTCAAAACACCCTCTTCTGCTCTCTCAGCCACGCTCTTTTTATTTCCACACATCTCTCTTACCCTTACGTTACTCGATCAAACCATCTCACACCACACATTGTCCTCAAACATCTCATTTCCAGCACATCCATCCTCCTGCGCACAACTCTATCCATAGCCCACGCCTCGCAACCATACAACATTGTTGGAGCCACTATTCCTTCAAACATACCCATTTTTGCTTTCCGAGATAATGTTCTCGACTTCCACACATTCTTCAAGGCTCCCAGAATTTTCGCCCCCTCCCCCACCCTATGATCCACTTCCGCTTCCATGGTTCCATCCGCTGCCAGATCCACTCCCAGATATCTAAAACACTTTACTTCCTCCAGTTTTTCTCCATTCAAACTTACCTCCCAATTGACTTCACCCTCAACCCTACTGTACCTAACAACCTTGCTCTTATTCACATTTACTCTTAACTTTCTTCTTTCACACACTTTACCAAACTCAGCCACCAGCTTCTGCAGTTTCTCACATGAATCAGCCACCAGCGCTGTATCATCAGCGAACAACAACTGACTCACTTCCCAAGCTCTCTCATCCCCAACAGACTTCATACTTGCCCCTCTCTCCAAAACTCTTGCATTCACCTCCCTAACAACCCCATCCATAAACAAATTAAACAACCATGGCGACATCACACACCCCTGCCGCAAACCTACATTCACTGAGAACCAATCACTTTCCTCTGTTCTTACACGTACACATGCCTTACATCCTCGATAAAAACTTTTCACTGCTTCTAACAACTTGCCTCCCACACCATATATTCTTAATACCTTCCACAGAGCATCTCTATCAACTCTATCATACGCCTTCTCCAGATCCATAAATGCTACATACAAATCCATTTGCTGTTCTAAGTATTTCTCACATACATTCTTCAAAGCAAACACCTGATCCACACATCCTCTACCACTTCTGAAACCACACTGCTCTTCCCCAATATGATGCTCTGTACATGCCTTCACCCTCTCAATCAATTCCCTCCCATATAATTTACCAGGAATACTCAACAAACTTATACCTCTGTAATTTGAGCACTCACTCTTATCACCTTTGCTTTTGTACAATGGCACTATGCACGCATTCCGCCAATCCTCAGGCACCTCACCCTGAGTCATACATACATTAAATAACCTTACCAACCAGTCAGTAATACAGTCACCCCCCTTTTTTAATAAATTCCACTGCAATACCATCCAAACCTGCTAACTTGCCGGCTTTCATCTTCCGGAAAGCTTTTACTACCTCTTCTCTGTTTATCAAATCATTTTCCCTAACCCTCTCACTTTGCACACCACCTCGACCAAAACACCCTATAACTGCCACTCTATCATCAAACACATTCAACAAACCTTCAAAATACTCACTCCATCTCCTTCTCACATCACCGCTACTTGTTATCACCTCCCCATTATATATATATATATATATATATATATATATATATATATATATATAATATATTCCATACTATTTGCCATTTCCCGCGTTAGCGAGGTAGCATTAAGAACAGAGAACTGGGCCTTAGAAGGAATATCCTCACCTTACATCCTTCTCTGTTCCTTATTTTGGAAAAAAAAAGAAAAAAAAAAGAAAAACAAGAGCGGGAGGATTTCCAGCCACCCGCTCCCTCCCCTTTTAGTCGCCTTCTATGACACGCAGGGAATATATGGGAAGTATTCTTTCTCCCCTATCCCCAGGGATAAAAGCAAAATATATTATATATATATATATATATATATATATATATATATATATATATATATATATATATATATATATATATATATATATATATATGTATTTATATATATATATATATATATATATATATATATATATATATATATATATATATATATATATATATATATATATATATATATATATATTGGAAAGGATCACAATGTTGCGCGTGATCAAGTATATTCCTGCGAGTCCACAGGGAAAATGAAACACGATAAGTTCCCGAATGCACTTTCATGTAATAATCACATCGTCAGGGGAGACAAGAGAGAAAGATAACAGTCAGTTGATATACAACGAAGAGACGAAGCTAGGACCCCATATGGTAAACATGCGATTGTCCATGACAGATAACGACCGTATCATAAACTGATCATTTTACAAATTTTATCAACAATAAAGTTATCTAATTTGTATAGACGATCCGTAATATTAAGATTATAATTCTTTGCTTATTTGATAATAGAAGATTCAATGATATTTCTCGTGGTAATAGGGTTAGAGTTAATAACTGAGGTGGCATTACTCCACCCAATACAATGCTCATAGTTTCTAACATGATTAAACAAGGCATTTGATTCTTGTCCCGTTCTTATACTATATAAATGTTGCTTAAGTCTAACAGAAAGATCCTTACCAGTCTGCCCAACATACAAATTATCAATTTCTACATGGCACTTTAAAGATGCACTCAGGAGAATTTTCTAGTGAATTCCTGATTAAGATATTCTTTATAGTATTATTGTTGCTGAAGGCAACATTTTCATTAAAGGATTTAAGCAACATGGGAAGTAAAGTAAAATTATTATTAAAGGGGAGAACTAAAAGATTCTTGGTGTCAAGGGGAGGTTTGGGCTCAAAGATTTCTTTGATAACTTAAGGGATTTATCAATGAAAGATCTAGGGTACTTTAACTTAGATCCTTAGATCCAATAGAATATATCTTCTCAAACTCATCATCAATATACTCTGAACTGCAAATACATAATGCCCTAAGGAACATAAATTGAAATGCTGATAATTTAACCCTGTTATGTTGAGATGAGTAATAATGGATATATGAGCATACATTGGTAGGTTTTCTGAGAGCTAGAGACTAAGTGTGAATGAACGTGGCCTTTGTTGTCTTTTCCTAATGCTACTTCACGTGTTTGCACGGGGAGGGGGGTGTCATTTCATGTGTGGCGGGGTGGCGACGGGAATGAATAAAGGCAGCAAGTATGAAAATATGCATATGTCTGTATATGTGTGTGTGTGGACGTGAATGTATATACATGTGTATGTGGGTGGGTTGGATCATTCTCTCGTATGTTTCCTTGCGCTACCTCGCTAACGCGGGAGACAGTGATAAAGTATATTAATAAATATAAGTAAATATATATATCTTCTATATATATATATATATATATATATATATATATATATATATATATATATATATATATATATATATATATATATATATATATATATATATATATATATATATATACATATTAAGTTAAGAGTAAATGTGAATAAGAGCAAGGTTATTAGGTACAGTAGGGTTGAGGGTCAAGTCAATTGGGAGGTGAGCTTGAATGGTGAAAACTGGAGGAAGTGAAGTGTTTTAGATATCTGGGAGTGGATCTGTCAGCGGATGGAACCATGGAAGCGGAAGTGGATCATAGGGTGGGGGAGGGGGCGAAAATTTTGGGAGCCTTGAAAAATGTGTGGAAGTCGAGAACATTATCCCGGAAAGCAAAAATGGGTATGTTTGAAGGAATAGTAGTTCCAACAATGTTGTATGGTTGTGAGGCGTGGGCTATGGATAGAGTTGTGCGTAGGAGGATGGATGTGCTGGAAATGAGATGTTTGAGGACAATGTGTGGTGTGAGGTGGTTTGATCGAGTAAGTAACGTAAGGGTAAGAGAGATGTGTGGAAATAAAAAGAGCGTGGTTGAGAGAGCAGAAGAGGGTGTTTTGAAATGGTTTGGGCACATGGAGAGAATGAGTGAGGAAAGATTGACCAAGAGGATATATGTGTCGGAGGTGGAGGGAACGAGGAGACGAGGGAGACCAAATTGGAGGTGGAAAGATGGAGTGAAAAGGATTTTGTGTGATCGGGGCCTGAACATGCAGGAGGGTGAAAGGAGGGCAAGGAATAGAGTGAATTGGAGCGATGTGGTATACAGGGGTTGACGTGCTGTCAGTGGATTGAATCAAGGCATGTGAAGCGTCCTGGGGTAAACCATGGAAAGCTGTGTAGGTATGTATATTTGCGTGTGTGGACGTGTGTATGTACATGTGTATGGGGGGGTTGGGCCATTTCTTTCGTCTGTTTCCTTGCGCTACCTCGCAAACGCGGGAGACAGCGACAAAGTATAAAAAAAAAAAAAAAAAAAAAAAAAAAAATATATATATATATATATATATATATATATATATATATATATATATATATATATATATATATATATATATATATATATATATATACATATATATATATATATATATATATATATATATATATATATATATACATATATATATATATATATATATATATATATATATATATATATATATATATATATATATATATATTCTTTTTTTCTTTCATACTATTCGCCATTTCCCGCATTAGCGAGGTAGCGTTAAGAACAGAGGACTGGGCCTTAGAGGGAATATCCTCACCTGGCCCCCTTCTCTGTTCCTTCTTTTGGAAAATTAAAAAAAAAACGAGAGGGGAGGATTTCCAGCCACCCGCTCCCTCCCCTTTTAGTCGCCTTCTACGACACGCAGGGAATACGTGGGAAGTATTCTTTCTCCCCTATCCCCAGGGATAATATATATATATATATATATATATATATATATATATATATATATATATATATATATATATATATATATATATATATATATATATATATATATATATATATATATATATATATATATATATACATATATATATATATATATATATATATATATATATATATATATATGTATATATATATATATATATATATATATATATATATACATATATATATATGTTTGGTTACATGGAGAGAATGAGCGACGAAAGATTGACCAACAGGACATATGTGTCAGAGGTGGAGGGAACGAGGAGAAGCGGGAGACCAAACTGGAGGTGGAAAGATGGAGTGAAAAAGACCCCGAGTGATCGGGGCCTGAACTTGCAGGAGGGTGAAAGGCGTGCAAGGAATAGAATGAATCGGAACGATGTGGTATACCGGGGTCAACGTGCTGTCAATGGATTGAACCAGGGCATGTGAAGCATCTGGGGTAAACAACGGAAAGTTCTGTAGGGCCTGAATGCGGAAAGGGAGCTGTGATTTCGGTGCATTATACACGACAGCTAGAGACTGAGCGTGAACAAATGTTATATATATTTATACTTTCCAGGCATTCCCCGCGTGTCGTAGGAGACTAAAGGTAACGGGACCGGGGAGCTAGAAATCCTCTCCTCTTTGTACTTTAACTTACTAAAAGTGGAAACAGAAGGAGTCACGCGGAGAGTGCTCATTCCCCTCGAAGGCTCAGATTAGGGTGTCTAAATGTGTGTGGATGTCACCAAAATGAGGATAAAGGAGAGATAATTAGTATGTTTGAGGGAAGGAACCTGGATGTTTTGGCTCTGAAAGAAACGAAGCTGAAGGGTAAAGGGGAAGAGTGGTTTGTGAATCTTTTTGGAAGTAAAGTCAGGAGTTGGTGAGAGGACAAGAGCCAAGTTAGGAGTAGTACTACTCCTGAAACAGGAGTTGTGGGAGTATGTGATAGTGTAAGAAAGTAAACTCTAGATTGATATGGGTAAAACTGAAAGTGGATGGAGAGAGATGGGTGATTATTGGTGCATATGCACCTGGGAATGAGAAGAAAGATCATGAGAGGCAAGTGTTTTGGGAGCTACTGATTGACTGTGTTAGTAGTTTTGATGCACGAGACCAGGTTATAGTGATGATTGATTTGAATGGAAAGGTGAATAATGTGGAAGTTGAGGGAATGATTTATGTATATGAGGTGTTCTTTTTTGTAAATGTAAATGGTGAAGGGCTTGTACATTTCTGTGCTGAAAAAGGATTGGTGATTGGGAATACCTAGTTTAAAAACAGATATACACAAGTATACGTTTGTAAGCAGGAGAGATGGCCATAGAGTGCTATTGGATTACGTGTTGATTGATAGGCGCGTGAAAGAGACTTTTTGATGTTAATGTGCTGAGTGGTGCAACTGGAGGGATGTCTGATCATTATCGTGTTGAAACAAAGGTGAAGATTTGTAGAGGTTTTCAAAAAAGAAGAGAATATTCTGGGTGAAGAGAGTGATAAGAGTAAGTGAGCTTGGGAAGGACACTTGTGTCAGGAAGTATCACGATAGACTGAATGCAGAATAGAAGAAGGTGAGAGGAAAGGACGTAAAGAGAGATTGGGTTGAAATTGGATGTATTTAGGGAAGAAGTGATGGCTTGCGGAAAAGATGCTTCTGGAATGAGGAACTCGGGAGGTGAGCAGATTAGAGAGGGTATTGAGTAATGGAATTAAGAAGTAAGATTATTAGTGAAAGAGAAGTGAGAGGCATTTGGACGAGATGTTTAAAAGAAATAGGCAGGAAGTCAAGACACAGGTGCAAGAGATGAAAAAAGAGGGCAAAAGAGAGTTGTGGTGAGCGTGTTTCATTAAATTTTAGGGAGAATAAAAAGATGTTTTGGAAGGAGGGAATTAAATAAATGGGAACATCGATGAAGGGAGCTAATGGGGAGGTAATAACAAGTACTGGTGATGTGAGAAGGAGGTGCAGTGAATGTTATGAACGTTTCTTGAATGTGTTACTTGATAGAGTGGCAGATATAAGGTGCTTTGGTCGAGGTGGTGTGCGAAGTGAGATGATCAGGAAAAATGGTTTTGTAAACAGAGAAGAGGTAGTGAAAGCTTTGCGGAAGATGAGAGCTGGTGAGACGGTGGGTTTGGATGGTATTGCAATGAAATTTACCAAAAAAGGGGATGATTGTGTTGTTGACTGGTTAGTGAGGATATTTAATGTGTGTATGGCTCATCGTGAAGCACCTGAGGATTGGCGGAATGCTTGCATAGTACCATTATACAAAGACAAAGTGGATAAAAGTGAGTGTTCAAATTAGAGATGTATAAGTTTGTTGAGTATTCTTGGGAAATTCAATGGGAGGGTATTGAATGAGAGAGTGAAGGCATGTACAGAGCGTCAGACTGAGGGAGAGCAGTGTGGTTTCAGAAGTGGTAGAGGGTGTCAGGATCAGGTGTTTGCTTTGAAGAATGTATGTGAGAAATACTTAGAAAAACAATCCTATTTGTATGTAGCATTTATGTATCTGACGAAGGCATATGGAGAGTTGATAGAGATGCCCTATTGGAAGAAATTAAGAGAATATGGTGTGGGAGGCAGTGGAAGGTTTTTATCGAGGATGTAGGGCAAGTGTACGAGTATGAAGAAAGGAAAGTGATTGGTTCCCAGTGAATGTCGGTTTGCGGCAGGGATGCGTGATGTCTCCATGGTTGTTTAATTTGTTTATGGATGGGGTTGTTAGGGAGATGAATGCAAGAGTTTTGGAGAGAGGGGCAAGTATGCAATCTGTTGTGGATGAGAAGGCTTCGGAAGTGAGTCAGTTGTTGTTGGCTGATGACGGAGCTCTGGTGGCTGATTCGGGTGACAAACTGCAGAAACTGGTGACTGAGTTTGGTAAAGTGTGTGAAAGAAGAAAGCTGAGAGCAAATGTGTATAAGAGCAAGGTTATTAAGTACAGTAGGGTTGAGGGACAAATTAATTGGGAGGTAAGTTTAAATGGAGAAACACTGGAAGAAAGTGAGGTGTTTTAGATATCTGGGAGTGATTTTAGCAGTAGATACAACCATGGAAGCGGAAATGAGTCACAGGTTAGGGGAGGAGGCGAAGGTTCTGTGGGCGTTGAAGAATGTGTTGAAGGCAAAAACATTATTTCAGAGAGCAAAAATAGGTATGTTTGAAGGAAGAGTGGTTCCAACAATGTTATATGGTTGCGAGATGTTGGCTATAGATAGGGATTTGCGGAGGAAGGTGGAGGTGTTGGAAATGAGATGTTTGAGGACAATATGTGGTGTGAGGTGGTTTGATCGCGTAAGTAATGAAAGGGTAAGAGAGATTCGTGGTAATAAAAGAGTGGGGATGAGAGAGGCGAAGAGGATGTATTGAAATGGTTTGGTCACATGGAGAAAATGAGAGAGGAAAGACTGACAAAGAGGATATATACGTCAGAGGTGGAAGGAACGAGGAGAAATGGGAGACCAAATTGGAGGTGGAAGGATAAAGTGAAAAAGGTTTTGAGCGATTGAGGCTCGAACATGCAGGAGGGTGAAAGGCATGTAAGGAATATAGTGAATTGGAATCATGTGGTATACCAGGGTCGACGTTCTGTTAATGGATTGAACCAGGGCATGTGAATTGTGTGATGTAAACCATGGAAAGTTATGTGGGGACTAAATGTGGAAAGGGATCTGTGGTTTCCGTGCATAATACATGACAGCTAGAGACTGAGTGAACGAATGTGGCCTATGTTGCTTTTTCCTAGCGCTACCTCGCGAGTGTATGGGGGAAGGGGGGTGCTATTTCATATGTGTCGGGGTGGCGACGGGAATGGCTGAGGGCAGTAAGTATGAATATGTACATGTGTACATATGTATTTGTCTCTGTATTTATATGTATGCATAAATTGCAATGATATTTTTTTCATTATACTTGGGCGCTGTATCCAGCGTTAGCGAGGTAAAGCAAGGAAACATACGAAAGAATGGCCCAACCCACCCATATACACATGTACAGACATAAACGCCCACGCACGCACAAATATATACCTATACATTTTTATGTATACGTACATATACATACATGAAATGACACTCCCTCCCTCTTCCTGCGTGCGCGCGAGATAGCGTCAGGAAAAGACAATAAAGGCCACATTCGGTCACACTCAGTCTCTAGCTGTCATGTGTAATGCATCGAAGCCACAGGTACCTTACCACATCCAGACTCCAAAAAACTTCCAATAGTTTACCCTAGACGCTGCACATGCCTTGGTTCAATCCGTTGACATCACGTCGACCCCGGCAAAAGTTTTGGAGGGAGGGGCAAGTATGCAATCTGATGTGGATGAGAGGGCTTGGAAGGTGAGTAAGTTGTTGTTGGCTGGTGACAGAGCGCTGGTGGCTGATTCGGGTGACAACTGCAGGAACTGGTGTCAGTTTGGTAAAGTGTGTGAAAGAAGAAAGCTGAGAGCAAATGTGTATAAAAGCAAGGTTAATAGGTACAGTAGGGTTGAGGGACAAGTTAATTGGGAGGTAAGTGTAAAAGGAGAAACACTGGAAGAAAGTGAGGTGTTTTAGATATCTGGGAGTGATTTTGGCAGTAGATAGAACCATGGAAGCGGAAATGAGTCACAAGGTGGGGGAGGAGGTGAAGGTTCTGGGAGCGTTGAAGAATGTGTGGAAGGCAAAACCATTATCTCGGAGAGCAAAAATAGGTATGTTTGAAGGAAGAGTGGTTCCAAATATGTTATGGCATGAGAAGCGTGGGAGGTGGGTTTATTAGAAAGGGTAATGAGTGGTGGGATGAAGAAGTAAGATTATTAGTGAAAGAGAAGAGAGAGGCATTTGGACGATTTTTGCAGGGAGAAATTGCAAATGAGAGGGAGATGTATAAAAGAAAGAGACAGGAGGTCAAGATAAAGGTGCAAGAGGTGAAAAAGAGGGCAAATGAGAGTTGGGGTGAGAGAGTATAATTAAATTTTAGGGAGAATAAAAAGATGCTCTGGAAAGAGGTAAATAAAGTACGTAAAACAAGAGAGCAAATGGGAACTTCAGTGAAGGGGGCTAATGGGGTTGTGATAACAAGTAGTGGTGATGTGAGGAGATGGAGTGAGTATTTTAAAGGTTTGTTGAATGTGTTTGATGATATAGTGGCAGATATAGGGTGTTTTGGTCGAGGTGGTGTGCAAAGTGAGAGGGTTAGGGAAAATGATTTGGTAAACAGAGAAGAGGTAGTAAAAGCTTTGAGGAAGATGAAAGCTGGCAAGAGAGCAGGTTTGGATGGTATTGCAGTGGAATTTATTAAAAAAGGGGGTGACTGTATTGTTGACTGGTTGGTAAGGTTATTTAATGTATGGGTGGCTCATGGTGATGTGTCTGAGGATTGGCGGAATGCATGCATAGTGCCATTGTACAAAGGCAAAGGGGATAAGAGTGAGTGCTCAAATTACAGAGGTATAAGTTTGTTGAGTATTCCTGGTAAATTATATGGGAGGGTATTTATTGAGAGGGTGAAGGCATGTACAGAGCATCAGATTGGGGAAGAGCAGTGTGGTTTCAGAAGTGGTAGAGGATGTGTGGATCAGGTGTTTGCTTTGAAGAATGTATTTGAGAAATACTTAGAAAAGCAAATGGATTTGTATGTAGCATTTATGGATCTGGAGAAGGCATATGATAGAGTTGATAGAGATGCTCTGTGGAAGGTATTAAGAATATATGGTGTGGGAGGAAAGTTGTTGGAAGCAGTGAAGGGTTTTTATCGAGGATGTAAGGCATGTGTACGTGTAGGAAGAGAGGAAAGTGATTGGTTCTCAGTGAATGTAGGTTTGCGGCAGGGGTGTGTGATGTCTCCATGGTTGTTTAATTTATGCTACATACAAATCCATTTGCTTTTCTAAGTATTTCTCACATACATTCTTCAAAGCAAACACCTGATCCACACATCCTCTACCACTTCTGAAACCACACTGCTCTTCCCCAATCTGATGCTCTGTACATGCCTTCACCCTCTCAATAAATACCCTCCCATATAATTTACCAGGAATACTCAACAAACTTATACCTCTGTAATTTGAGCACTCACTCTTATCCCCTTTGCCTTTGTACAATGGCACTATGCACGCATTCCTCCAATCCTCAGGCACCTCACCATGAGTCATACATACATTAAATAACCTTACCAACCAGTCAACAATACAGTCACCCCCTTTTTTAATAAATTCCACTGCAATACTATCCAAACCTGCTGCCTTGCCGGCTTTCATCTTCCGCAAAGCTTTCACTACCTCTTCTCTGTTTACCAAATCATTTTCCCTAACCCTCTCACTTTGCACACCACCTCGACCAAAACACCCTATATCTGCCACTCTATCATCAAACACATTCAACAAACCTTCAAAATACTCACTCCATCTCCTTCTCACATCACCACTACTTGTTATCACCTCCCCATTTGCGCCCTTCACTGAAGTTCCCATTTGCTCCCTTGTCTTACGCACTTTATTTACCTCCTTCCAGAACATCTTTTTATTCTCCCTAAAATTTAATGATACTCTCTCACCCCAACTCTCATTTGCCCTTTTTTCACCTCTTGCACCTTTCTCTTGACCTCCTGTCTCTTTCTTTTATACATCTCCCACTCAATTGCATTTTTTCCCTGCAATATATATATATATATATATATATATATATATATATATATATATATATATATATATATATATATATATATATATATATATATATATATATATAAATATGTATATATATATATATATATATATATATATATATATATATATATATATATATATATATATATATATATATATATATATATACATATTTATATATATATATATATATATATATATATATATATATATATATATATATATATATATATATATATATATATATATATATATATATATATATATATATTCCTATGAGTCCACGTGGAAAATGAAACACGAAAAGTTCCCAAGTGCACCTTCGTGCAATAATCAGATCATCAGGGGAGACAGAAGAGAGAAATATAACAGTCAGTTGATATACATCGAAGAGACGATGTTAGGACGCCATTTGGTAAACATGTGATTGTCCAAAACATATAACGAGCGTTTATAAACTTATCATTTCACAAATTGTGTCAAGAATAAAGTTATCCAATTTGTATAGACCATCACTAATATTAAGATTATAAATCTTTATGTATCTAATGATAGAAGATTCAATGATATTTCTCTTAGTAATAGAGTTAGAGTTAATAACTGAGATCGCATTACTCCCGTCAATACAACGATCATAGTTTTTAACATGATTAAACAAGGCATTTGACTCTTGTCCCATTCTTATACTATACTCATATTGCTTAAGTCTAATAGAAAGATCCTTACCAGTATGAACAACATGAAAATCATCACAATTTCCACAAAGCACTTTAGACATGCATTCAAGATAAATTTCTGGTGAATTCTTGATTAAGATATTCTTTATAGTATCATTGTTGCTAAAGGCAACATTTACATTAAAGGATTTAAGCAACATGGGAAGTAAAGTGAAATTATTATTAAAAGAGAGAACTAAAAAATTCTTGGTGTCAATGGGAGGTTCGGGCTCAACACTATGAAATGACTTGTTTCCTAACTAGGGATTTATCAATGAAAGATCTAGGGTACTTTAACGTAGATCCAATAGAATATATCTTCTCAAACTCATCATCAATAAACTCTAGACTGCAAATACATAATGCCCTAAGGAATATAGATTGAAATAATCATAATTTAACTCTGTCATGTCGAGATGAGTAATAATGGATATATGAGCATACATTGGTGGGTTTTCTCTATATGCTAAACTTAAACTTGTTTCCTTGCCTGTGCATCATGCAATCTAAAATGGTAACTTACCATTATTTTCATTTTCTACAGTAAATTTGATGGTAGGTACTAAATTGTTACATAAGGGGAGAAATATGTGTAATTTCTCATTTGTTGACGAAACACACAAAATATCAACTTACCTAAACCAAATTGGATTAGAAGGTAAGATATCCTTTAGTAATTTTGTTTCAAAAAATTCCATCTAATGATTACTTAGTATAGGTGAAATAGGGTTACCATTGCCATATCAAATTTATGAGCATGATAACCTCCATTGAATTGAAATACACAGTCTTTTACACACAATTTTATCAGTTCAGTGAAAACAGACTTTGATATCCGTAAATGAATATCATGCAAGACATCATATAAATATTCTAAAATGTCATCAACTAGAACTTTAGTGAAAAGTGAGGAAACATCAAAACTAACTAGTTGAAATCAAAATTACATTGATATTGTTTAGCTTGTTGACTAAATCTATATTGTTCATGATATTGGAATTTGACACCTTACGCACTAAAGAGCTTAATAAGGAAACAAACCATTTTGACAATTTACATGTGATGGAGCCTACTGAACTCACTATAGGTCTTTTTGTAAAATTCTGTTCATATATTTTGATAAGTCCATACCTGTATGGCAATGAAGGGGACAAAGATAACAAACTTTTGATAAGATAACGATTACCTTTCAACAACAGCTTCATTTCTTTATTGAAATGAGAATTCACTGTGATCTTAGACATAAGTATCTATTTATCTAAAATGAATGATCTTCCAAATGATGACAAAAAAACATATTCTAAACATATTCTAAACTATTCTAGAAATCCCTTAAAAGCTGTTAATTCTCATTTCAATAAAGAAATGAAGTTGTCTTGGGAGTAAAGTCGGGTGTTGGTGAGAGGGCATGAGCAAGGGAAGGAGTAGCACTACTCCTGAAACTGGAGTGGTGGGAGTATGTGATAGAGTGTAAGAAATTAAACTCTAGATTGATATGGGTAAAACTGAAAATGGGTGGAGACGGGATGGGTGACTATTGATGCATATATACCTGGGCATGAGAAGAAAGATCATGAGAGAGATATACATAAGTATACGTATATAAGTAGGAGAGAGCCAAAGAGTGTTATTGGATGACGTGGTAATTATTAGGTGCGCGAAAGAGAGACTTTTGGATGTTAATGTGCTGAGAGGGGCAACTGGAAAGATGTCTGATCATTATCTTGTGGAGGCGAAGGTGAAGATTTGTGGCAGTTTCCATAAAAGAAGAGAGAAAGTTGGGGTGAAGAGAGTGGTGAGAGTAAGTGAGCTTGGGAAGGAGACTTGTGTGAGGAAGTACCAGGAGAGACTGAGTACAGAATGGAAAAAGGTGAGGACAAAGGGCGTAAGGGGAGTGGGGGAGTAATTGCATATATTTATGAATGCAGTGATGGCTTACGCAAAAGATGCTTGTAGCATGAAAATCGTGGGAGGTAGGCTGATTAGAAAGGGTAGTGAGTGGTGGGATAAAGAATTAAGATTATTAGTGAAAGAGAAGAGAGAGGCAATTGGACGATTTTTGCAGGGAAAAAAATGCAAATGGAGGGGAGATGTATCAAAGAAAGAGGAAGAAAGAGGTCAAGAGAAAGGTGCAAGAGGTGAAAAAGAGGGCAAATGAGGGTTAGGGTGAGAGAGTATCATCAAATTTTAGTGAGAATAAAAAGATGTTTTAGAAGGAGGTAAATAAAGTACGTAAGGAAAGGGAACAAATGGGAACATCAGTGAAGGGGGCTAATGGGAAGGTGAAAACAAGTAGTGGTGATGTGAGAAGGAGATGGAGTGAGTATTTTGAGGTTTTGTTGAATGTGTTTGATGATAGAGTGGCAGATATAGGGTGTTTTGGTCGAGGTGGTGTGCAAAGTGAGAGGGTTAGGGAGAATGATTTGGTAAACAGAGAAGGGGTGGTAAAAGCTTTCCGGAAGATGAAAGCCGGCAAGGTAGCGGGTTTGGATGGTATTGCAGTGGAATTTATTAAAAAAGGGGGTGACTGTATTGTTGACCGTATTGTTGACTGTTGGTAAGGTTATTTAATGTATGTATGACTCATGGTGAGGTGCCTGAGGATTGGCGGAATGCTTGCATAGTGCCATTCTACAAAGGCAAAGGGGATAAAAGTGAGTGCTCAAATTACAGAGTACTCCTGGAAAATTATATGGGAGGGTATTGATTGAGAGGGTGAAGGCATGTACAGAGCATCAGACTGGGGAAGAGCAGTGTGGTTTCAGAAGTGGTAGAGGATGTGTGGATCAGGTGTTTGCTTTCAGTAATGTATATGAGAAATACTTAGAAAAGCAAGTGGATTTCTATGTAGCATTTCTGGATCTGGAGAAGGAATATGATAGAGTTGATAGAGATGCTCTGTGAAAGGTATCAAGAATATATGGTGTGGGAGGCAAGTTGTTAGAGGCAGTAAAAAGTTTTTAACGAGGATGTAAGGCGTGTGTACGTGTAGGAAGAGAGGAAAGTGATTGGTTCTCAGTGAATATAGGTTTCCGACAGGGGTGTGTTATTTCTCCATGGTTGTTTAATTTGTTTATGGATGGGGTAGTTAGAGAGGTGAATGCAAGTGTTTTGTAAAGAGGGGCAAGTATGCAGTCTGTTGTGGATGAGAGATCGTGGAAAGTGAGTCAGTTGTTGTTCGCTGATGATACAGCGCTGGTGGCTGATTCGTGTGAGAAACTGCAGAAGCTGGTGACTGAGTTTGTTAAAGTGTGTGAAAGAAGAAAACTGAGAGTAAATGTGAATAAGAGCAAGGTTATTAGAGACAGTAACATTGAGGGACAAGTCAACTGGGAGGTAAGTTTGAATGAAGAAAAACTGAAGGAAGTGGAGTGTTTTAGATATCTGGGAGTGGATTTGGCGGCGGATGGACCCATGAAAGCAGAAGTGAGTCATAGGATGGGGGATGGGGCGAAATTTCTTGGAGCGTTGAAGAATGTGTGGAAGTCGAGAACATTATCTCGGAAAGTAAAAATGGGTACGTTTGAAGAAATAGTGGTTCCAACAATGTTATATGGTTGCGAGGCGTGGGCTATAGATAGAGTTGTGCGGAGGAAGGTGGATGTGCTGCAAATGAGATGTTTGAGGACAATATGTGGTGTGAGGTGGTTTGATCGAATAAGTAATAATAGGGCAAGAGAGATGTGTGGTAATAAAAAGAGTGTGGTTGAGAGAGCAGAAGAGGGAGTTTTGTAATGATTTGGTCACATGGAGAGAATGAGTGAGTAAAGATTGACCAAGAGGATATATATGTCAGAGGTGGAGGGAACGAGGAGAAGTGGGAGACCAAATTGAAGGTGAAAAAGGTTTTGAGTGATCGGGGCCTGAACATGCAGGAGGGTGAAAGGCGTGCAAGGAATAGAGTGAATTGTAACGATGTGGTATACCGGGGTCGACCTGCTGTCAATGGATTGAACCAGGGCATGTGAAGCGTCTGGGGTAAACCATGGGAAGTTTTGTGGGGCCTGGATGTGGAAAGGAAGTTTTGGTTTCGGTGCATTATTACATGACAGCTAGAGACTGAATGTGAACGAATGTGGCCTTTGTTGTCTTTTCCTAGCGCTACCTCGGACACGTTAGGGGGAAGTGGGTTGTTATTTTATGTGTGGCGGGGTGGCGATGGGAATGAATAAAGGCACACTATGAATTATGTACATGTGTATATAAGCTTCTGCCTGCGTGTGTATATATATATATATATATATATATATATATATATATATATATATATATATATATATATATATATATATATATATGTATAAGTGGAGATGCATAGGTATGTATATTTGCGTGTGTGGACGTGTATGTATATACATGTGTATATGGGTGGGTTGGGCCATTCTTTCGTCTTTTTCTTTGCGCTACCTCTCTAACGCGGAAGACAGCGACAAAGCAAAATAGAATATATATATATATATATATATATATATATATATATATATATATATATATTTCTTTCTTTTAAACTATTCGCCATTTCCCGCGTTAGCGAGGTAGCGTTAAGAACAGAGGACTGGGCCTTTTTTGGAATGTCCTCACCTGGCCCCGTCTGTTCCTTCTTTTGGAAAATAATAATAAAAAAAAAAAAAAGAGAAGGGAGGATTTCCAGCCCCCCGCTCCCTCCCCTTTTAGTCGCCTTCTACGACACGCAGGGAATACGTGGGAAGTATTCTTAATCCCCTATCCCCAGGGATATATATATATATATATATATATATATATATATATATATATATATATATATATATATATATTTTTTTTTTTTTTTTTATACTTTGTCGCTGTCTCCCGCGTTTGCGAGGTAGCGCAAGGAAACAGACGAAAGAAATGGCCCAACCCCCCCCCCCCCATACACATGTACATACACACGTCCACACACGCAAATATACATCCTACACAGCTTTCCATGGTATATATATATATATATATATATATATATATATATATACATTTTTTTTTTTCAAACTATTCGCCATTTCCCGCATTAGCGAGGTAGCGTTAAGAACAGAGGACTGGGCCTTTGAGGGAATACCCTCACCTGGCCCAAATCTCTGTTCCTTCTTTTGGAAAATTAAAAAAAAAACGAGAGGGGAGGATTTCCAGCCCCCCCGCTCCCTCCCCTTTTAGTCGCCTTCTACGACATATATATATATATATATATATATATATATATATATATATATATATATATATATATATATATATTTATTTTTCATTTATTTTGCTTTGTCGCTGTCTCCCGCGTTAGCGAGGTAGCTAAATTCCAATATCTTTCCCTCATCTTTTTTGTTAATCAGTCTGATTTTTTTAAGTGTTTTTCTAACCATACTGCTTCTGGCACCAGTATGACTCAGATTCAGCTTGTTTTACAATATCTAGAATGGCTTCCTTTTGAATACAATAAAACACACCAATATGTTATCCCATTAATAGCCCTCACAAGTCAAGTAAAGAAATTTCTTTCAATATATACAAGGAATTTACAAGATTTTATTACATAACCCCAGGACACTTTTTCTTGAGTTCCTGCAGCTTCAAGGCTGTGCTACAATCAGTAGCAGGTAATGGATGGACTCCTTTGGAACAAGAAGTTCTTCAACAAGATTGTTCTCTTTTTGTCCACTGATGATGATGCAACATCGCTGAAGGTGACTTTTTGCTCCAGGTGTAACCACAAACAGACAGAGTCCAGCAACAACTGGAATTTACATATCAATATTCATACAGCCATCCCCTGTATAATGACAACTCACAAAGTGAAATTTCACATTTGCAACAGATTAGGATAAGGAACAAAATTTGTATGATGTTCTGTGTCCCCTTGTACTAGTTGTGAGAGATTAGAAAAAATATAGTTGTATACTTTTTTTATTTTTCAATGTCTGAAACATTTTTCCCAGCAACGCTTTTCATGCTATAAACATCAATCCACTTTTACATAGCAGGGTGCTATTAATGTCAACCTACAAACTTAATTTCCCACCACAAGTTGAAATCTGTGCACAATGTAGGCTTTGTTGGCTGGGCTAAGATGGCAACCCTATTGGAGCTGCCTGAAGGCTCTAGCAACCTGCTAGTGACAACGTTGGACAGGCATGCACCTTTCCTAGGGCTATGGTAGAAACAACTTCCAATAACTTTCAATGGTAGATGATTTGCCCTGTTTAAAGGGTATCATATGAATATTTTTAAAGAGACTCCTGGCATTCTTCTGAATCTGTCATACTTTTAAAGGAATGCTCCTTTGGTCTTTAATCAAAATACTTGTTAGGTTTTCAATTTTCTTCATTACCAAAGTATGTAAATGCTGCAACCTCACTGCTGTTAAAGGCATTACAATTTGAAAACTTGCATTCATTTTGTCTTTATATATCCTTTTAGCAAGCACATTAGTATCAACCTGTTCATGCATATCAATTTCACTTCTAATTTAACAGAGTTAGCATCAAGAGACTATTGAAAGGTTTTTCTTGCCAAGGCATGATTGGGATTTTAAATTCATGACAATATTTAGTAATAAACCACAATTACTTTAAAACAGCTGTTCTATCTATCTATATCTCTGTCACCTGTTTCCTTTGAGAACTTCCTTAAGGGGGCAGCCCCAGAAAAAGAGTACCCATAAATGTAACTGTTGAATTCCAGTGCTGTAATTACACAAAATAATTTAAGAACTGTTTTGCACATAGCATGAAAATTTCAATAATACTGATGCAAACAGTAAATTTCAATCATTTTAATGCAAACCTTAAACTTCCACAATTAAACAGATCATTGTATTACCATTAAATAAACCTTTTAGATATTAACTTTTAAATTTCAAAAATTAATGGAAGCTTAGAGCCAATCATTCTTAAGCAAACTTTAAACTTTATATATATATACATATATATACATATATATATATGTATATATATATATATATATATATATATATATATATATATATATATATATATATATATATATATATATATATAAATTATTCGTTTATTTCTCATTATACTTTATCGCTGTCTCCTGCATTGGTGAAGTAGCGCTAGAAAACAGACTAAAGAATGTCCCAACCCACCCTCGTACTTATGTATATACATTTACGTCCACACACTCATATATATATATATATATATATATATATATATATATATATATATATATATATATATATATATATATATATATATATATATGTATATATATATATGTATATATATATATATATATATATATATATATATATATATATATATATATATATATATATATATATATATATATATATATATATATACCTATAAATTTTAACGTATACATATATATACATAGAGACACATATACATATATACACATGAATATTATTCATACTTGCTGCCGTTGTTGATTCTCGTCGCCACCCCACCACACATGAAGATAGCATCCCCTCCCCCGCGAGGTATTGCTAGGAAAGGATAAAACGCCACATTCTTCACACTCTGTCTCTACCTGTCATATGTAATGCACCAAAACCAGAGGTCCCTTTCCATATCCAGGCCTCAAAAAGCTTTCCATGGTTTAACCGAGACACTTCACATGCCCCGGTTCAATCCACTGACAGCACGTCGACCCCGATGTACCACATCTTTCCAATGCACTCTATTCCTCCATACTCACCTTTCACCCTTCTGTACATTCAGGATCCGATCGCTCAAAATTTTTTCACTCCATCTTTCCACCTCCAATTTGGTCTCCCACTTCTCGTTCCCTCCACCTCTGACACATATATCATCTTTGTCCATCTTTACTCACTCATTATCTCCATGTGACCAAATCATTCTCCATTCTCCCTGTTCTCCTTTCTCAAACGCATTCTTTTTATTACCACACATCTCTCTCACCCTAGCATTACTTACTTGATCAAACCACCTCACACCATATATTGTCCTAAAACATCTCATTTCCAACACCCATCCTCCTCCATGAAACATACCCAGTTTTGCTCTCCGAGATAACGTTCTCACATTCCACACCTTCTTTAACGCTCCCAGAACATTCGCCCCCTCTCCCATCCCTTGATTCACTTCCGCTTCCATGGTTTTATCCGCTGCCAAATCCACTCCCAGATATCTAAAGCACTTCACTTCCTCCAATTTTTCTTCATTAAAACTGACCTCGCAGTTTTCTTGTCCCTCAACCCTACTGTACCTAATAACCCTGCTCTTATTCACATTTACTCTCAGCTTTCTTTTTTCACACTCTTTACCAAACTCAGTCACCAACTTCTACAGTTGTTTATCCAAATCAGCCACCAGCGCTCTATCATCAGCGAACAACAAGTGACAACCTTCCCAAGCTCTCTCATCCACAACAGACTGCATACTTACCCCTCTTACAAAAACTCTTATATTCACCTCCCTAACATCCCCATTCATAAACAAATTAAACAACAATGGGAGATCATGGATCCCTGCCCTTAAACGGACATTAACTGGGAACCAACCATTTTCCTTTCTTCCTACTCGTGCACATTCTTTACATCCTTGATAAAAGTTTTCACTGCTTCTACCAACTTACCTCCAACACCATGTATTCTTAATACCTTCCACAGAGCATCTCTATCAACTCTATCATATGCCTTCTTCACATTCATAAATGCTACATACAAATCCATCGGTTCTTCTAAGTTTTTCTCAGTACATTTTTCAAAGCAAACACGAGACCCACACATCCTCTACCACTTTTGAAACCACACTGCTCTTCCCCAATCAGATGCTCTGTACATGCCTTCACCCTCTCAATCAATACCCTCTTATATGATTTCCCAGCAATACTCAACAAACCTACACTTCTTTAATTTGAGCAATCACTTTCATCCCCTTTGCATTTGTACAATGGCACTATGCAAGCATTCCGCCAATCCTCAGGCACCTCACCATGAGTCACCCATGCATTAAATAACCTTACCAACCAGTCAACAATACAGTCACCCCCTTTTTTAATAAATTCCACTGCAATACCATCTAAATCCGCTACCTTGCTGGCTTTCATCTTCCCCAAAGCTTTTACTACCCCTTCTCTCTTTACCAAAACATTCTCAATCAAAACCTTCCCATATAATTTCCCAGGAATACAAACTTATACCCCTGCAATTTAAACAATCACCTTTATCCCATTTGCCTTTGTACAATGGCACTGTGTAGGCATTCCTCCAATCCTCAAGCACGTCACCATGAACCATACAAACACTGAATATTCTCAACAACTAATCAACAGCAGTCACCACCTTTTATGAAAAATTTCACAGCAGTACCATCCAAACCCACCGCCTTACCGGCTTTCATCATCCACAAAGCTTCTACTAGCTATTCTCTGCTTACCAAATAATTCTCCCTGCCCTCTCACTTCGCACACCACCTCATCCAAAACACCCTATATCTGCCACTCTATCATCAAACACATTCAATAAGCCTTCAAAATACTCTTTCCATCTCCCTCTCACTTCACTACTACTTGTTATTACCTCCCCATTTGCCCCATTCACCGATGTTCCCATTTGTTCTCTTGTCTTACGCACTTTATTTACCTCCTTCCAAAACGTCTTTTTATTCTCCCCAATATCTAATGATACTCTCTCACCCCAACTCTCATTTGCCCCCTTTTTCACCTCGTGCACCTTTCTCTTAACCTCTTGCCTCTTTCTTGTATACATCTCCCACTCATTTGCACTACTTTCTTGCAAAAATCATCCAAATGCCTCTCTCTTCTCTTTCACTAACAATTTTACTTCTTCATCCCACCACACACTACCCTTTCTATTCTTCCTACCTCCCACCTTTCTCATGCCATAAGCATCTTTTTCGCAAGTCATCACTACTTCCCTAAATACATCCCAATCCTCCCCTATCTCTTGGAATATGGGAGAAACAATACTTCCCACGTATTCCCCGCATATCGTAAAAGACGACTGAAGGGGAAGGGAGCGGGGCGCTAGAAACCCTCCCCTCCGTGTCGTTCAACTTTCTAAAAGGAAAAACAGAAGAAGGAGTCATGTGGGGAGTGCTCCTCCTCCTCGAAGGCTCAGATTGGGGTTTCTAAATATGTGTGGATGCAACCAAGATGACATCTGGTACTATGTTTGAGGAAAGGAACCTAGATGTTTTGGCTCTGAGTGAAACGACGTTCAAGGGTAAAGGTGAAGAGTGGTTTGGGAATGTCTATGGAGCAAAGTCAGGGGTTGGAGAGAGGATAAGAGCAAAGGAAGGAGTAGTACTAATCCTGAAGCAGGAGCTGTGGGAGTATGTGATAGAGTGTAAGAAAATAAACTCTAGATTGATATGGGTAAGACTGAAAGTGGGTGGAGAGAGAAGGGTGATTATTGGTGCCTATGCACCTGGTCATGTGAAGGAAGATCATGAGAGGCAATTGTTTTGGGAGCAGCAGAGTGAGTGTGTTTGTAGCTTTGATGCAGGAGACAGAGTTATAGTGATGGGCTATATGAATGCAAAGGTGAACAATGTGGCATTTGAGGATATAATTGGTGTACATAGGGTGTTCAGTGTTGTAAATGGAAATGGTGAAGAGCTTGTAGGTTTGGTTGCTAAAACAGGAATGGTGATTGGGAATACCTGGTTTAAAAAGAGAGATATACATAAGTATACGTTTGTAAGTAGGAGAGATGAGAAGAGAGCATTACTGGATAACGTGCTAATTGATATTCGCGGGAAAGAGAGACTTTTCGATTTTAATGTGCTGAGAGGTGCAACTGGAGGGATGTCTGATCATTATCTTGTGGAGGCAAAGGTGAAGATTTGTAGAGGTTTTAAGAAAAGAAGGGAAAATGCTGGGGTGAAGAGAGTGGTGAGAGTAAGTGAGCTTGGAAATGAGATTTGTGTGAGGAAGTACCACGAGAAATTGAATACAGGATTGAAAAAGTGAGAGCGAATGGCGTAATGGGAGCGGGAGATGAATGGGATGTACTTAGGGAAGCATTGATGGATTGCGCAAAAGTTGCTTGTGGCATGAGAAAGGTGTGAGGTGGGCAGATTAGAAAGGGTAGTGAATGATGGGATGAAGAAGTGAGATTGTAAGTGAAAGAGAAGAGAGAGGCTTTTGCAGGGTAGTAGTGCGAATGCCTGGGAGTTTTATTAAAGAAAGAGGCAGGAGGTCAAGAGTAAGGTGCAAGAGGTGAGAGGGAGGGCAAATGAGATTTGGGGTAAGAGATTATTATTAAATTCTAGGAAGAATAAAAAGATGCTTTGGAAGGAGATAAAAATAGTGCGTAAGAGAAGAAAACAAATAGTAACATCAGTGAAGGGTGCTAGTGGGGAGGTAACATCAAATAGTGGTGAAGTGAGGAGATGGAATGAGCATTTTGCAGGTTTGTTGATGTGTTTGATGATAGATTGGCAGATAAATGGTGTTTCGGTTGAGGTGGTATGCGAAGTGAGAGTGTTAGGGAGAATGGTCTGGTGAACAGAGAAGAGGTAATGAAAGGTTTCCAGAAGAGGAAAGCCGGCTTTGCCGTAGATGAAAGCCGCTAAGACGGCGGGTTTGGATGGTATTGCAGAAGAATTTCTTAAAAAAAGGGGGTGACTGTGTTGTTGACTGGTTGGTAAGGATATTCAGTGCATATATTGTTCATGGTGAAGCACCTGAGGATTGGCAGAATGCATGCATAATGCTATTCTATAAAGGCAAATAAATTAAATGTGAGTTTTCAAATTAGAAAGGTATAAGTTTTATGAGTATTCCTAGGAAATTATATGGAAGGGTATTAATTGAGAGGGTGACGGCATGTTCAGAGCATGAGATTGAGGAAGAGCAGTGTGGTTTCAGAAGTGGTAGAGAATGTGTGGATCAGGTATTTGCTTTGAAGAATGTATGTGAGAAATACTTGGAAAAACAGATGGATTTGTGTGTGGCATTTATGGATCTGGAGAAGGTATATGATAGAGTTGATAAAGATACTTTGTGGAAGGTATTAAGAGTTTATGGTGTGGGAGGTAAGTTCGTAGAAGCAGAGAAAAGTTTTTATCAAGGATGTAAGGTTTGTATACGAGTAGGAAGAGAGGAAAGTGATTGGTTCCTAGTAAATGTCGATTTTCTGCAGGGGTGCGTGATATCTCCATCGTTATTTGAATTGTTTATGGATGGGGTTGCTAGGGAGGTTAATGCAAGAGTTTTGGAGAGAGGGGCAAGTAACAGTCTATTGTCGATGAGGGGCTTGGGAAGTGAGTCAGTTGTTGTTCGCTGATGATGCAGTGCTGGTGGCTGATTCGGGTGAGAAACTGCAGATATTGGTGATTGAGTTTGGCAAAGAGTGTGAAAGAAGAAATTTGAGAGTAAATTTGAATAAGAGCAAGGTTATCAGATTCAGTAGGGTTTAGGGACAAGTAAGGTGGGAGGTAAGTTTGAATGAAGAAAAGCTGGAGGAACTGAAGTCTTTTATATATCTGGGAGTGGATCTAGCAGCGGATGGACCCATGGAATCGGAAGTGAGCCACAGGGTGGGGAGGAGGCTGAAGGTTTTGGGAGCGTTGAAGAACGTGTGGAACGTTATCCCGGAGGGCAAAAGTAGGAATATTTGAAGGAATAGTGGTTCCAACAATGTTATATTGTTGCGAGACGTGGGCTATAGATAGGGTTTTGCGGAGGGTGGATGTGCTGGAAATGAAATGTTTGAGGACACCATGTGGTGTGAGATAGTTTGATCGAGTAAGTAAAGAATGGGCAAGAGAGAAGTGTGGTAATACAAAAACGTGTGGTTGAGAGAGCAGAAGGGAGTGTGTTGATATGGTTTCGTCACATTGACAGAATGGGTGAGGAAAGATTGACAAAAAGGATATATGTGTCAAAGGTGGAGGGAACATGGAGAAGTAGGATGTTGAAGGATGGAGTGAAAAAGGTTTTGAGCGATCGGGGACTGAACATACAGGAGTGTTAGAGGCGTGCAAGAAACAGAGTGAATTGGAATTATGTGGTATACCGGGGTGGACGCCCTGTCATTGTGAAGCGTCTGGGGTAAACCATGGACGTCTTTGTGGGGCTTGGATGTGGAAAGGTAGTTGTGGTTTCGTTGCATCACAAAAGATAGCTAGACACTGAGTGTGGACGAATGTTGCTAATGTTGTCTTTGCTAGCGCTATCTCGCGCGCCCGCAGGGGAAACGAGGTTGCCATTACATGTGTGGTCACGGGAAAGGATGAAGGCAGGGAGCGTAGATGTGTACACGTGCATATATGCATATATCTGTGTATGTATGTGTATGTATGTATTCGTTGAGATGTATAGTTACGTACATGTGCGTGTCTGGACGTTTATGTATATACATGTGAATGTGGGTGGTCTGGGCGACTCTTTCGTCTGTTACTTGCGCTACCTCACTAACACGAGATACAGCGACTGTGTATGATGAATATAGATGTTTACATATATATATATATATATATATATATATATATATATATATATATATATATATATATATATATATATATATATATATATATATATAATTTTCACTATTCATTTATTTCATGTATTATACTTTGTCGCTGTCTCCCGCGTTAGCGAGATAGCGCAAGGAAACACACGAAAGAATGGCCCAACCAACCCACATACACATATATACACATATATACACATACGCACGTATACATACCTATACATCTAAACGTATATATATATATATATATATATATATATATATATATATATATATATATATATATATATATATATAAATATATATATATATATATATATATATATATACATATATATATATATATTTCTTTCTTTTCTTTTAAACTATTCGCCATTTCCCGCGTTAGCGAGGTAGCGTTAAGAACAGAGGACTGGGCCTTTTTTTTTGGAATATCCTCACCTGGCTCCCTCTGTTCCTTCTTTTGGAAAATTAAAAAAAAAAAAACGAGAGGGGAGGATTTCCAGCCCCCCGCTCCCTCCCCTATTAGTCGCCTTCTACGACACGCAGGGAATACGTGGGAAGTATTCTTAATCCCCTATCCCCAGGGATATATATATATATATATATATATATATATATATATATATATATATATATATATATATATATATATATATGTATATATATATATATATATATATATATATATATATATATATATATATATATATATATATATATATATATATATATATATATATATTTTTTTTTTTTTTTTTATACTTTGTCGCTGTCTCCCGTGTTTGCGAGGTAACGCAAGGAAACAGACGAAAGAAATGGCCCAACCCCCCCCCCCCATACAGATGTATATACATACGTCCACACACGCAAATATACATACCTACACAGCTTTCCATGGTTTACCCCAGGCGCTTCACATGCCTTGATTCAATCCACTGACAGCACGTCAACCCCGGTATACCACATCGCTCCAATTCACTCTATTCCTTGCCCTCCTTTCACCCTCCTGCATGTTCAGGCCCCGATGACACAAAATCTTTTTCACTCCATCTTTCCACCTCCAATTTCGTCTCCCTCTTCTCCTTGCTCCCTCCACCTCCGACACATATATCATCTTGGTCAATCTTTCCTCACTCATCCTCTCCATGTGCCCAAACCACTTCAAAACACCCTCTTCTGCTCTCTCAACCACGCTCTTTTTATTTCCACACATCTCTCTTACCCTTACGTTACTCACTCGATCAAACCACCTCACACCACACATTGTCCTCAAACATCTCATTTCCAGCACATCCATCCTCCTGCGCACAACTCTATCCATAGCCCACGCCTCGCAACCATACAACATTGTTGGAACCACTAGTCCTTCAAACATACATATTTTTGCTTTCCGAGATAATGTTCTCGACTTCCACACATTCTTCAAGGCCCCCAGAATTTTCGCCCCCTCCCCCACTCTATGATCCACTTCCGCTTCCATGGTTCCATCCGCTGCCAGATCCACTCCCAGATATCTAAAACACTTCACTTCCTCCAGTTTTTCTCCATTCAAACTCACCTCACAATTGACTTGACCCTCAACCCTACTGTACCTAATAACCTTGCTCTTATTCACATTTACTCTTAACTTTCTTCTTCTACACACTTTACAAAACTCAGTCACCAGCTTCTGCAGTTTCTCACATGAATCAGCCACCAGCGCTGTATCATCAGCGAACAACAACTGACTCACTTCCCAAGCTCTCTCATCCCCAACAGACTTCATACTTGCCCCTCTTTCCAAAACTCTTGCATTCACCTCCCTAACAACCCCATCCATAAACAAATTAAACAACCATGGAGACATCACACACCCCTGCCGCAAACCTACATTCACTGAGAACCAATCACTTTCCTCTCTTCCTACACGTACACATGCCTTACATCCTCGATAAAAACTTTTCACTGCTTCTAACAACTTTCCTCCCACACCATATATTCTTAATACCTTCCACATAGCATCTCTATCAACTCTATCATATGCCTTCTCCAGATCCATAAATGCTACATACAAATCCATTTGCTTTTCTAAGTATTTCTCACATACATTCTTCAAAGCAAACACCTGATCCACACATCCTCTACCACTTCTGAAACCACACTGCTCTTCCCCAATCTGATGCTTTGTACATCCCTTCACCCTCTCAATCAATACCCTCCCATATAATTACCAGGAATACTCAACAAACTTATACCTCTGTAATTTGAGCACTCACTCTTATCCTCTTTGCCTTTGTACAATGGCACTATGCACGCATTCCGCCAATCCTCAGGCACCTCACCATGAGTCATACATACATTAAATAACCTTACCAACCAGTCAACAATACAGTCAACCCCTTTTTTAATAAATTCCACTGCAATACCATCCAAACCTGCTGCCTTGCCGGCTTTCATCTTCCGCAAAGCTTTCACTACCTCTTCTCTGTTTACCAAATCATTTTCTCTAACCCTCTCACTTTGCACACCACCTCGACCAAAACACCCTATATCTGCCACTCTATCATCAAACACATTCAACAAACCTTCAAAATACTCACTGCATCTCCTTCTCACATCTCCACTACTTGTTATCACCTCCCCATTTGCGCCCTTCACTGAAGTTCCCATTTGCTCCCTTGTCTTACGCACTTTATTTACCTCCTTCCAGAACATCTTTTTTTATTCTCCCTAAAATTTAAGGATACTCTCTCACCCCAACTCTCATTTGCCCTTTTTTTCACCTCTTGCACCTTTCTCTTGACCTCCTGTCTCTTTCTTTTATACATCTCACACTCAATTGCATTTTTCCCTGCAAAAATCGTCCGAATGCCTCTTTCTTCTCTTTCACTAATACTCTTACTTCTTCATCCCACCACTCACTACCCTTTCTAATCAACCCACCTCCCACTCTTCTCATGCCACAAGCATCTTTTGCGCAATCCATCACTGATTCCCTAAATACATCCCATTCCTCCCCCACTCCCCTTGATTCCATTGTTCTCACCTTTTTCCATTCTGTACTCAGTCTCTCCTGGTACTTCCTCACACAGGTCTCCTTCTCAAGCTCACTTACTCTCACCACCCTCTTCACCCCAACATTTATATATATATATATATATATATATATATATATATATATATATATATATATATATATATATATATATATATATGACTTGGCCCTCAACCCTACTGTACCTAATAACCTTGCTCTTATTCACATTTACTCTTAACTTTCTTCTTTCACACACTTTACCAAACTCAGTCACCAGCTTCTGCAGTTTCTCACATGAATCAGCCACCAGCGCTATATCATCAGCGAACAACAACTGACTCACTTCCCAAGCTCTCTCATCCCCAACAGATTTCATACTTGCCCCTCTTTCCAAAACTCTTGCATTCACCTCCCTACCTACCCCATCCATAAACAAATTAAACAACCATGGAGACATCACACACCCCAGCCGCAAACCTACATTCACTGAGAACCAATCACTTTCCTCTCTTCCTACACGTACACATGCCTTACATCCTCGATAAAAACTTTTCACTGCTTCTAACAACTTGCCTCCCACACCATATATTCTTAATACCTTCCACAGAGCATCTCTATCAACTCTATCATATGCCTTCTCGAGATCCAAGTCAATTGGGAGGTAAGTTTGAATGAAGAAAAACTGGAGGAAGTAAAGTGTTTTAGATATCTGGGAGTGGATCTGGCAGCGGATGGAACCATGGAAGCGGAAGTGGATCATAGGGTGGGGGAGGGGGCGAGAATTCTGGGGGCCTTGAAGAATGTGTGGAAGTCGAGAACATTATCTCGGAAAGCAAAAATGGGTATGTTTGAAGTAATAGTGGTTCCAACAATGTTGTATGGTTGCGAGGCGTGGGCTATGGATAGAGTTGTGCGCAGGAGGATGGATGTGCTGGAAATGAGATGTTTGAGGACAATGTGTGGTGTGAGGTGGTTTGATCGAGTAAGTAACGTAAGGGTAAGAGAGATGTGTGGAAATAAAAAGAGCGTGGTTGAGAGAGCAGAGGAGGGTGTTTTGAAATGGTTTGGGCATATGGAGAGAATGAGTGAGGAAAGATTGACCGAGAGGATATATGTGTCGGAGGTGGAGGGAACACATGCACATAATTCATACTGTCTGCCTTTATTTGTTCACATCGCCACCTCGCCACACATGAAATAACAACCCCTTCCCTCCTCATATGTGCGAGGTAGCGCTAGGAAAAGACAACAAAGGCTCCATTCGTTCACACTTAGTCTCTAGCTGTCATGTAATAATGCACCGAAACCATAGCTTCCTTTCCACATCCAGGCCCCAAACAAGGGCAAAGGGGATAAGAGTGAGTGCTCAAATTACAGAGGTATAAGTTTGTTGAGTATTCTTGGTAAATTATATGGGAGGGTATTGATTGAGTGGGTGAAAGTATGTACAGAGCATCAGATTGGGGAAGAGCAGTGTGGTTTCAGAAGTGGTAGAGGATCTGTGGATCAGGTGTTTGCTTTGAAGAATGTATGTGAGAAATACTTAGAAAAACATATATATATATATATATATATATATATATATATATATATATATATATATATATATATATATATATCTTATTTTCATTTTTGCTTTGTCGCTGTCTCCCGCGTTTGCGAGGTAGCGCAAGGAAACAGACGAAAGAAATGGCACAACCCACCCCCATACACATGTATATACATACGTCCACACACGCAAATATACATACATACACAGCTTTCCATGGTTTACCCCAGACGCTTCACATGCCCTGATTCAATCCACTGACAGCACGTCAACCCCGGTATACCGCATCGATCCAATTCACTCTATTCTTTGCCCTCCTTTCACCCTCCTGCATGTTCAGGCCCCGATCACACAAAATCTTTTTCACTCCATCTTTCCACCTCCAATTTGGTCTCCCACTTCTCCTCGTTCCCTCCACCTCCGACACATATATCCTCTTGGTCAATCTTTCCTCACTCATTCTCTCCATGTGCCCAAACCATTTCAAAACACCCTCTTCTGCTCTCTCAACCACGCTCTTTTTATTTCCACACATCTCTCTTACACTTACGTTACTTACTCGATCAAATCACCTCTCACCACACATTGTCCTCAAACATCTCATTTCCAGCACATCCATCCTCCTGCGCACAACTCTATCCATAACCCACGCCTCGCAACCATACAACATTGTTGGAACCACTATTCCTTCAAACATACCCATTTTTGCTTTCCGAGATAATGTTCTCGACTTCCACACATTCTTCAAGGCTCCCAGGATTTTTCCCCCCTCCCCCACCCTATGATCTACTTCCGCTACCATGGTTCCATCCGCTGCCAGATCTACTCCCAGATATCTAAAACACTTTACTTCCTCCAGTTTTTCTCCATTCAAACTTACCTCCCAATTGACTTGACCCTCAAGCCTACTGTACCTAATTACCTTGCTCTTATTCACATTTACTCTTAACTTTCTTCTTTCACACACTTTACCAAACTCAATCACCAGCTTCTGCATATATATATATATATATATATATATATATATATATATATATATATATATATATATATATATATATATATATATATATATATATACATATATATATATATATATATATATATATATATATATATATATATATATATATATATATATATATATATATATATATATATATATGTATATATATATATATATATATATATATATATATATATATATATATATATATATATATATATATATATATATATATATATATATATATATATATATTTTATTATCATTGTTTTTATTTTGCTTGTCGCTTTCTCCCGCGTTTGCGAGGTAGCGCAAGGAAACAGACGAAAAAAATGGCCCAACCCACCCCCATACACAATGTATACACACACACGTCCACACACGCAAATATACATACCTATACATCTCAATGTACACATAAATATACATACACAGACACATACATATATACCCATGCACACAATTCACACTGTCTGACCACATTCACTCCCATCGCCACCTCGCCACACATGGAATACCTTCCCCCTCCCCCCTCATGTGTTCGAGGTAGCACTAGGAAAAGACAACAAAGGCCCCATTCGTTCACACTCAGTCTCTAACTGCCGCGCAATAATGCCCGAAACCACAGCTCCCTTTCCACATCCAGGCCCCACACAACTTTCCATGGTTTACCCCAGACGCTTCACATGCCCTGATTCAATCCACTGACAGCACGTCAACCCCGGTATACCACATCGATCCAATTCAATCTATTTCTTGCCCTCCTTTCACCCTCTTGCATGTTCAGGCCCCGAACACACAAAATCTTTTTCACCTCATCTTTCCACCTCCAATTTTGTCTCCCACTTCTCCTCGTTCCCTCCACCTCCGACACATATATCCTTTTGGTCAATCTTTCCTCACTCATTCTCTCCATGTGCCCAAACCATTTCAAAATACCCTCTTCTGCTCTCTCAACCAAGCTCTTTTTATTTCCACACATCTCTCTTACCCTTACATTACTTACTAGATCAAACCACCTCACACCACACATTGTCCTCAAACATCTCATTTCCAGCACATCCACCCTCCTGCGCACAACTCTATCCATAGCCCACGCCTCGCAACCATACAACATTGTTGGAACCACTATTCCTTCAAACATACCCATTTTTGCTTTCCGAGTTAATGTTCTCGACTTCCACACATTCTTCAAGGCTCCCAGGATTTTCGCCCCCTCCCCTACCCTATGATTCACTTCCGCTTCCATGGTTCCATCCGCTGCCAGATCCACTCCCAGATATCTAAAACACTTTACTTCCTCCAGGTTTTCTCCATTCAGACTTACCTCCCAATTGACATGACCCTTAACCATACTGTAACCTTGCTCTTATTCACATTTACTCTTAACTTTCTTCTTTCACACACTTTACCAAACTCAGTCACCAGCTTCTGCAGTTTCTCACATGAATCAGCCACCAGCGCTGTATCATCAGCGAACAACAACTGACTCACTTCCCAAGCTCTCTCATCCCCAACAGACTTCATACTTGCCCCTCTTTCCAAAACTCTTGCATTCACCTCCCTAACAACTCCATCCATAAACAAATTAAACAACCATGGAGACATCACACGCCCCTTGCCGCAAACCTACATTCACTGAGAACCAATCACTTTCCTCTCTTCCTACACGTACACATGCATTACATGCTTGATAAAAACTTTTCACTGCTTTTAACAACTTACCTCCCACACCATATATTCTTAATACCTTCCACAGAGCATTTCTATCAACTCTATCATATGCCTTCTCCAGATATATATATATATATATATATATATATATATATATATATATATATATATATATATATATATATATATATATATATATATGTATGTATATACGAATAAAGTGCATATGAACGCGCACCTTCATAGAACATAAAAACCTCCAACAGCCAGGATCGAACCCGGGACCCCTGTGCAAGAGGCAGGCACGCTAACCGCTAGGCTATGGGACTGTATAATAGGAAACAACTATTCGAAATACTAAGTACTCGAATACCCTTCGTCTCACAATGGTGAGCAACGGTGTCTATACCGGTTATTTCCGAACAGACGCACATAGCCAGCTGATAGCGTTTTACCGAACCTAACTGTACAACGCGGAGGTATATGAATACGAATAAAGTGCATATGAACGCGCACCTTCATAGAACATACAAACCTCCAACAGCCAGGATCGAACCCGGGACCCCTGTGCAAGAGGCACATAGCGTTCATATGCACTTTATTCGTATTCATATACCTCCGCGTTGTACAGTTAGGTTCGGTAAAACGCTATCTGCTGGCTATGTGCGTTCTGTTCGGAAATAACCGGTATAGACCCCGTTGCTCACCATTGTGAGACGAAGGGTGTTCGAGTACTTAGTATTTCGAATAGTTGTTTCCTATTATACAGTCCCATAGCCTAGCGGTTAGCATGCCTGCCTCTAGCACAGGGGTCCCGGGTTCGATCATGGCTGTTGGAGGTTTGTATGTTCTATGAAGGTGCGCGTTCATATGCACTTCATTCGTATATATATATATATATATATATATATATATATACATATATATATATATATATATATATATATATATATATATATATATATATATATATATATATATATATATATGGGGAAGTGATAACAAGTAGTGGTGATGTGAGATGGAGTGAGTATTTTGAAGGTTTCTTGAATGTGTTTGATGATAGAGTGGCAGATATAGGGTGTCTTGGGCGAGGTGGTGTGCAAAGTGAGTGGGTTGGGGGAAATGCTTCGGTAAATAGAGAAGAGCTAGTAAAAGCTTTGCGGAAGATGAAAGCCGGCAAGGCAGCAGGTTTGGATGGTATTGCAGTGGAATTTATTAAAAAAGAGGGTGACTGTATTGTTGACTGGTCGGTAAGGTTATTTAATGTATGTTGACTCATGGTGAGGTGCCTGAGGATTGGCGGAATGCGTGCATAGTGCCATTGTACAAAGGCAAAGGGGATAAGAGTGAGTGTTCAAATTACAGAGGTATAAGTTTGTTGAGTATTCCTGGTAAATTATAAGGGAGGGTATTGATTGAGAGGGTGAAGGCATGTACAGACCTTCAGATTGGGGAAGAGCAGTGTGGTTTCAGAAGTGGTAGAGGATGTGTGGATCAGGTGTTTGCTTTGAAGAATGTATGTGAGAAATACTTTAAAATCAAATGGATTTGTATATAGCATTTATGGATCTCGAGAAGGCATATGATAGAGTTGATAGAGATGCTCTGTGGAAGGTATTAAGAATATATGGTGTGGGAGGCAAGTTGTTAGAAGCAGTGAAAAGTTTTTATCGAGGATGTAATGCATGTGTACGTGTAGGAAGAGAGGAAAGTGATTGGTTATCAGTGAACGTAGGTTTGCGGCAGGGGTGTGTAATGTCTCCATGGTTGTTTATTTTCTTTATGGATGGGGTTGTTAGGGAGGTGAATGCAAGAGTTTTGGAAAGAGGGGCAAGAATGAAGTCTGTTGTGGATGAGAGAGCCTGTGAAGTGAGTCAGTTGTTCTTCGCTGATGATACAGCGCTGGTGGCTGATTCATGTGAGAAACTGCAGAAGCTGGTGACTGAGTTTGGTAAAGTGTGTGAAAGAAGAAAGTTAAGAGTAAATGTGAATAAGAGCAAGGTTCTTAGGTACAGTAGGGTTGAGGGTCAAGTCAATTGGGAGGTAAGTTTGAATGGAGAAAAACTGGAGGAAGTAAAGTGTTTTAGATATCTGGGAGTGGATCTGGCAGCGGATGGAACCATGGACGGGGAAGTGAATCATAGGGTGGGGGAGAAGGCGAAAATCCTGGGAGCCTTGAAGAATGTGTGGAAGTCGAGAACATTATCTCGGAAAGCAAAAATGGGTATGTTTGAAGGAATAGTGGTTCCAACAATTTTTCTCCGTTCAAACTTACGTCTCAATTGACTTGTCCCTCAACCTTACTGTACCTAATAACCTTGCAGTTATTCACATTTACTCTCAGCTTTCCCATTTCACACACTTTACGAAACTCAGTCACCAGCTTCAGCAGTTTCTCACCCGAATCAGCCACCAGCACTGTATCATCAGCGAACAACAACTGACTCACTTCCCAAACTCGCTCATCCACAACGTACTGCATACATGCCACTCTTTCCAAAACACTTGCATTCACCTCCCTAACAACCCTATCCATAAACAAATTAAACAACCATGGAGACATCACACACCCCTGTCGCAAACGAACATTCACTGAGAACCAATCACGTTCCTCTCTTCCTATACGTACACATACCTTACATCCCCGATAAAGACTTCTCACTGCTTCTAACAACTTCCCTCCCACACCATATAATCTTAATTCCTTCCATAGATAATCTCTATCAACTCTATAATATGCCTTCTCCAGATCCATAAATGCTACACAGGAATCTAACTGCTTTTCTAAGTATTTCTCACATATATTCTTCAAAGCAAACACCTCATCCACAAATCCTCTACCATTGGAGAAACCACAGTGCTCTTCCCCAATCTGATGCTCTGCACACGCGTTCACCCTCTCAATGAGAACCCTACTGTATATATATATATATATATATATATATATATATATATATATATATATATATATATATATATATATATATATCTTTTTTTTTTTTTTGCTTTGTCGCTGTCTCCCGCGTTTGCGAGGTAGCGCAAGGAAACAGACGAAAGAAATGGCCCAACCCACCCCCATACACATGTATATATATACGTCCACACACGCAAATATACATACATACACAGCTTTCCATGGTTTACCCCAGACGCTTCACATGCCCTCATTCAATCCACTGACAGCACGTCAACCCCGGTATACCGCATCGATCCATTTCACTCTATTCCTTGCCCTCCTTTCACCCTCCAGCATGTTCAGGCCCCGATCACACAAAATCTTTTTCACTCCATCTTCCCACCTCCAATTTGGTCTCCCACTTCTCCTCGTTCCCTCCACCTCCGACACATATGTCCTCTTGGTCAATCTTTCCTCACTCATTCTCTCCATGTGCCCAAACCATTTCAAAAAACCCTCTTCTGCTCTCTCAACCACGCTCTTTTTATTTCCACACATCTCTCTTACCCTTACGTTACTTACTCGATCAAACCACCTCACACCACATATTGTCCTCAAACATCTCATTTCCAGCACACCCACCCTCCTCCGCACAACTCTATCCATAGCCCACGCCTCGCAACCATACAACATTGTTGGAACGACGATTTCTTCAAACATACACATTTTTGCTTTCCAAGATAATGTTCTCGACTTCCAAACATTCTTCAAGAATCCCAGAATTTTCGCCCCCTCCCCCATCTATGATTCAATTCCGCTTCCATGGTTCCATCCGCTGCCATATCCACTCCCAGATATCTGAAACACTTCACTTCCTCCAGTTTTTCTCCATTGAAACCTACCTCCCAATTGACTTGACCGTCAACCCTACTGTACCTAATAACCTTGCTCTTATTCACATTTACTCCCAACTTTGTTTTTTCACACACTTTACCAAACTCAGTCACAAGCTTCTGCAGTTTCTCACATGAATCAGCCACCACCGCTGTATAATCAGCGAACAACAACTGACTCACTTCCCAATCTCTCTCATCCACAACAGACTGCATACTTGCCCCTCTTTCTAAAACTCTTGCATTCACCTCCATAATAACCCCATCCAAAAAGAAATTAAACAACCATGGAGACATCACACACCCTTTCCGCAAACCTACATTCACTGAGAACTAATCACGCCGCCTCTCTTCCTACACGTACATATGCCTTACATCCTCGATAAAAACTTTTCACTGCTTCTAACAACTTGCCTCCCACACCATGTATTCTTAATACCTTCCAAAGAGCATCTCTATCAACTCTATCATATGCCCTCTCCAGATCCATAAAAGCTACATACAAATCCATTTGCTTTTCTAAGTATTTCTCACATACATTCCTCAAAGGAAACACATGATCCATACATCCTCTACCACTTATGAAACAACACTGCTCTTCCCCAATCTGATGCTCTGTACATGCCTTCGCCCTCTCAATCAATACCTTCCCATATAATTTACCAGGAATACTCAACGAACTTATACCTCTGTAATTTGAGCACTCACTCGATCCCCTTTGCTTTTGTACAATGGCACTATGCAAGCATTCCGCCGATCCTCAGGCACCTCACCATAAATCATACATACATTAAAAAACCTTACCAACCAGTCAACAATACAATCACCACCTTTCTTAATAAATTCCACTGCAATACCATCCAAACACGCTGCCTTGCCGGTTTTCATCTTCTGCAATGCTTTTACTACCTATTCTCTGTTTACCAAATCATTTTTCCTAACCCTCTCAATTTGCACACCACCTCGATCAAAACACCGTATGTCTTCAGCTCTATCATCAAATACGTTCAACAAACCTTCAAAAGACTCACTCCATCTCCTTCTCACATCACCACTACTTGTTATCACCTTCCCATTAGCCCACTTCACTGAAGTTCCCATTTGTTCACTTGTCTTACGCACTTTATTTACCTCCTTCCAAAACATCATTTTACTCTCCCTAAAATTTAATGATACTCTCTCACCCCAACTCTCATTTGCCCTCTTTTTCTCCTCCTGCACCTTTCTCTTGACCTCCTGCCTCTTTCTTTTATACATCTCCCACACATTTGCATTATTCCCCTGCAAAAATCGTCAAAATGCCTCTCTCTTCTCTTTCACTAATAATGTTACCTCTTCATCCCACCACTCATTACCCTTTCTAATCTGCCCACCTCCCACGCTTCTCATGCCACAAGCATCTTTTGCGCAATCCATCACAGCTTCCCTAAATACATCCCACTCCTCCCCCACTCCCTTTACCTACTTTGTTCTCACCTTTTTCCATTCTGTATTCAGTCTCTCCTGGCACTTCCTCACACAAGTCTCATTCCCAAGCTCACTTACTCTCACCATCCTCTTTACCCCAACATTCTCTCTTCTTTTCTGAAAACCCCTACATACCTTCACCTTCGCCTCCACAAGATAATGATCAGACATCCCTCAAGTTGCACCTCTCAGCACATTAACATCCAAGTCTCGCTTTCGCGCGCCTATCAATTAACACATAATCCAATAACGTTCTCTGGCCATCTCTCCTACTTACATGCGTATCCTTATGTATATCTCTCCTTTTAAACCAGGTATTCTGAGTCACCAGTCCTTTTTCAGCACATAAATCTACAAGCTCTTCACCATTTCCATTTACAACACTGAACACCCCATGTATATCACTTATTCCCTCAACTGCCACATTACTCACCTTTGCATTCAAATCACCCATCACTATAACCCGGTCTCGTTCATCAAAACCACTAACACACTCATTCAGCTGCTCCCAAAACACTTGCCTCTCATGATCTTTCTTCTCATGCCCAGGTGCATATGCACCAATAATCACCCATCTCTCTCCATCAACTTTCAGTTTTGCCCATATCAATCTAGAGTTTACTCTCTTACACTCTATCACATACTCGCACCACTCCTGTCTCAGGAGTAGTGCTACTCATTCCCTTGCTCTTATCCTCTCACTAACCTTTGACTTTACTCCCAAGACATTCCCAAACCACTCTTCCTCTTTACCCTTGAGCTTCGTTTCACTAAAAGCCAAAACATCCAGGTTCTTTCCTCAAACATACTACCTATCTCTCCTTTTTTCTCATCTTGGTTACATGCACACACCTTTAGACACCCCAATCTGAGCCTTCGAAGAGGCTGAGCACTCCTCGCGTGACTCCTTCATCTGTTTCCCCTTTTAGAAAGTTAGAATACAAGGAAGGGAGGATTTTTAGCCCCCCTCTCTCGTCCCGTTTAGTCGCCTTCTACGGCAGGTGAGAAATGCGTGGGAAGTATTATTTCCCCCTATCCCCAGGGATATATATATATATATATATATATATATATATATATATATATATATATATATATATATATATATATATATATATATATATATATATATATATATATATATATATATATATATATATATATATATATATATATATATATATATATATATATATATATATATATATATATATATGTGTGTGTGTGTGTGTACGTGTAGGAAGAGAGGAAAGTAATTGGTTTTCAGTGAATGTAGGTTTGCGGCAGGGGTGTGTGATGTCTCCATGGTTGTTTAATTTGTTTATGGATGGGGTTGTTAGGGAGGTGAATGCAAGAGTTTTGGAAAGAGGGGCAAGTATGAAGTCTGTTGGGGATGAGAGAGCCTAGGAAGTGAGTCAGTTGTTGTTCGCTGATGATACAGCGCTGGTGGCTGATTCATGTGAGAAACTGCAGAAGCTTGTGACTGAGTTTGGTAAAGTGTGTGAAAGAAGAGAGTTAAGAGTAAATGTGAGTAAGATCAAGGTTATTAGGTACAGTAAGGTTGAGGGTCAAGTCAATTGGGAGGTAAGTTTGAATGGAGAAAAACTGGAGGAAGTAAAGTGTTTTAGATATCTGGGAGTGGATCTGGCAGCGGATGGAACCATGGAAGCGGAAGTGGATCATAGGGTGGGGGAGGGGGCGAAAATCCTGGGAGCCTTGAAGAATGTGTGGAAGTCGAGAACATTATCTCGGAAAGCAAAAATGGGTATGTTTGAAGGAATAGTGGTTCCAACAATGTTGTATGGTTGCGAGGCGTGGGCTATGGATAGAGTGGTGCGTAGGAGGATGGATGTGCTGGAAATGAGATGTTTGAGGACAATGTGTGGTGTGAGGTGGTTTGATCGAATAAGTAACGTAAGGGTAAGAGAGATGTGTGGAAATAAAAAGAGCGTGGTTGAGAGAGCAGAAGAGGGTGTTTTGAAATGGTTTGGGCACATGGAGAGAATGAGTAAGGAAAGATTGACCAAGAGCATATATGTGTCGGAGGTGGAGGGAACGAGAAGTGGGAGACCAAATTGGAGGTGGAAAGATGGAGTGAAAAAGATTTTGTGTGATCAGGGCCTGAACATGCAGGAGGGTGAAAGGAGGGCAAGGAATAGAGTGAATTGGACCGATGTGGTATACCGGGGTTGACGTTCTGTCAGTGGATTGAATGAGGGCATGTGAAGCGTCTGGGGTAAACCATGGAAAGTTGCGTAGGTATGTATATTTGCGTGTGTGGACGTATGTATATACATGTGTATGGGGGTGGGTAGGGCCATTTCTTTCGTCTGTTTCCTTGCGCTACCTCGCAAACGCGGGAGACAGCGACAAAGCAAAAAAAAAAAAAAAAATATGTATATATATATATATATATATATATATATATATATATATATATATATATATATATATATATATATATATATATATATATATGAAATAACGTAATGCCCGTTGATATCATTATGTATCAAGTAATAAAGTGGTTTGGAAGTGTTTCCGGAAGTGTCAAACTATGAACGTAGTGAAGCACACTACCAGTCTTAGAAAGTCTTTAGTAGTTCTGGGCGAGGTTGTAGAAGTTGAGCTAAGGGTGAAGAGAGACAGCTGTGGCGTTTGAGGAAGGGTATCGGAATGTTCCATTCATAATAAATGAAAGCAAGATTGAAGGTGTTGAACAATAGAGGCAAGAATAACTGAGACCAGCATGAAAGGAATTCATATATCTTCGGTGTGTGAGGCTGGTACGGCAGAAATTTTTTTGGAAAAACTGTGCGGAGGAATTGCTCGGAGATTTGGTTACACGATGCTGATTTAGATAGTGTTGCAGAAAGAGAAGCAATGGTGAAGTGCCAGTAGATGATGTGGAGATTTTGTGAGACGGATGTACACATGGAGAGGAACAGCTAAAAAGGAACTGAATACGGTTAGTGAGTTACGTCTGTAATGAACCAGTGTTCAAAACTATGTAAATAGAAAATTGGTATCGGGGATGACAGAGAGTGAGTTCATAGCAGCGTTAGAAATCTCCCCATACAGAGTGGTCCCAGTTATAGAGAACGGGACGCCGTACTTGCTTAATCATCTAAAACAACAATATGTCCATACTTACGATATGCTGATGTTGGTGCTGGTAGGAATAACTGCATTCTTTGGTGCTGGTAGGAATAACTGCATTCTTTGGTGCTGGTAGGAATAACTGCATTCTTTGGTGCTGGTAGGAATAACTGCATTCTTTGGTGCTGGTAGGAATAACTGCATTCTTTGGTGCTGGTAGGAATAACTGCATTCTTTGGTGCTGGTAGGAATAACTGCATTCTTTGGTGCTGGTAGGAATAACTGCATTCTTTGGTGCTGGTAGGAATAACTGCATTCTTTGGTGCTGGTAGGAATAACTGCATTCTTTGGTGCTGGTAGGAATAACTGCATTCTTTGGTGCTGGTAGGAATAACTGCATTCTTTGGTGCTGGTAGGAATAACTGCATTCTTTGGTGTTGGTAGGAATAACTGCATTCTTTGGTGCTGGTAGGAATAACTGCATTCTTTGGTGCTGGTAGGAATAACTGCAATATTATCGAATGATATAAGCTTTTCTTCTTACAGAACCGGTTTGATACTTTGTGGAGGAAACATGCAAGTTACTCTGTAGGCGAGGAGCTGTTCCGCTTGCCTCGCTCCGAGTTTCCAGAACTTGGACAAATTCGCAAAGAACTTAATCTCCTACAGAAGCTCTACAAGCTCTACAATGATGTTATAGATCGTGTGACTTCATACTACGACATTCCCTGGGGCGAGGTCAACATAGAGGAAATCAATAATGAGTTGATGGAGTTTCAGAACAGGTAGGATTCACCAGCCACGGCCCACTGAGGTATCCCAGGCTCTCATCGTTGTAAGGTAGAAAGGAAGGCTGGGTATCATTTCTTCAACTGAAGGTCCCTCATACCATCATAAGCGACCCTTATGTGCCGTAGCATATTGCGGTCGGATTTCTCTTTGGGGAGTCGGTGATAGCTTAAAAAACTACTGAGCGGAATTACATTTTTTTTTTTTGTCAAGTTATATCTTATTTTTTTCTTTTTCCTACAACCCTGTCGTGGGCCAATCAGGCCTCCTGATGTCTATTTTCCTCATGTAACCACTATTGTTTCATCCCAAAATGGTTTCCTGACGCTATTGTTTCTTCCCACTATTATCTATTCACACTATTGTCTTTCATACTATGGTTTCTTCCCACTGTTGTTTCTTCCCATAAGATTTCTTCCCATTTTTGTTTCTTCTCACAATTGTTTCTTGCCACTATGTTTTTTCATAATATTGTTTCATACAACTTTAGTTTCTTCTCACTTTTGATTCTTCTCACCATTTTTTCTTCGAGCTATGGTTTTTTCTTGATATTGTCTCTTCTCACTATGGATTCTTCCCCCGATGGTTTCTTCCCACAATTGTTTCATCCCACTTTGGTTTCTTTCCACTATTGTATTTTCTCAATATGTTTTCTTCGCTTTATTTTTTCTTCCCACTAAGGTTTTTCCCACTATGGGTTCTTCCCACTATTGTTTCATTCCATTATGGTTTCTTCCCACAGTTGTTTCTTCTCATTATTGTTGTTTCTTCCCGTATGGTTTCTTCCCACTATGTTTTTTTCTTAATATTGTTTTTCCCACTATGGTTTTTTCTTACTGTTTCTTCCCACTATGGTTTCTTCCCACTTTTGTTTCCTCCCACTATTGTTTCAATCCACTATTTTTTTCTTGATATTGTTTCTTTCCATTATGTTTTCTTCCATCTAATGTCTTTTTCGACTATGGTTTCTTTCCACTATGGGTTCTTCCTACTATTGTTTCATCCCACTATGGTTTCTTCCCACTATTGCTTCTTCCCGCAATTATTTTTTCCCACTATGGATTCTTTCCAAAATTGTTTCTTTCCACTATTTTTCTTCCCACTATGGGTTCTTCCCACCATTGTTTCATACCCACTGTTGTTTCTTCCCATATGGTTTCTTCCAACTTTTGTTTCTTCCCACTGTTTCCCACTATGTTTTTTATCTTAATATTATTTCTTCCCACTATGGTTTTTTCTTAATGTTTGTTTCCACCATGGTTTCTTCCCACTTTTGTTTCTTCCCACTATTGTGTCTTCCCACAATGTTTTTTTCTTAATATTGTTTCTTCCTACTATGGCTTTTTCTTTATATTGTTTCTTCCTACAATTCTTTCTTCCCGCAATTGTTTCTTTCCACTATGGTTTCTTCCCACTATGGTTTCTTTCCACTATTGTTTCTTCTTACTATGTCTTCTTCCATTTAATTTTTTTCCGACTTTGGTTTCTTTCCACTATGGATTCTTCCCACTATTGTTTCATCCCACTATGGTTTCTTCCCACTATTGCTTCTTCCCGCAATTGTTTCTTCCCACTATGGTTTCTTTCCACAATTGTTTCTTTTCACTATGGTTTCTTCCCACTATGGGTTCTTCCCACTATTGCTTCATCCCCATATGGTTTCTTCGCACAATTGTTTCTTCCTACTGTGGTTTCTTTCCATTATTGTTTCTTCCCACTACTTTTTTCATTCCACAATGGTTTCTTTCCACTGTGGTTTATTTCCACTCTTGTTTTTCCCCACAATAGTTTCTTCTTGATATTGTTTCATCCCACAATGGTTTCTTCCCACTTTTGTTTCTTCCCATCATGGTTTCTTCCCAAATTGTGTCATCCCACCGTGGTTTCTTCCTGCTATGGTTTCTTTTCACTATTTTATCTTCCCACTATTTTATCTTCCAATCAATATTTCCTAAGACTATGGTTTCTTTCCACCATGGTTTCATCCAACTAGGTTCCTTCCTACAATATTTTCCTCCCACTATGATTTCTTTCCACTATTGTTTCTTCCCATTATGATTTCTCCCCACTATAGTCTCTTCCCACTATTTTTTCATCACACTATGGTTTCTTCCCACTAATATTTCTTCACATCATTGTTTCTTCCCACTATGGTTTCTTCCTGCTATTGTTTCTTCCTATTTTGATTTTTTCCTACCTTGGTTTCTTCCCACTATGGTTTCATCACACTATGGTTTCTTTCCACTGTGGTTTCTTTCCACTATTGTACTTTCCCAATATTTTTCTTCCCTATATTTTTTTCTTTCCACCATGGATTCTTGCCAATATGGGTTATCCCACTATTGTTTCATCCCATTATGGGTTTTTTCTTAATACTGTTTCATCCCACTATGGATTCTTCTCACTATGGTTTCTTCCTTCAGTGTTTCATCCCATTATGATTTCTTTCCACTTTTGTATGTTCTCAATGTTTTCTTCTCTTTTTTTTTCTTCCCACCATGGGTTCTTCCTACTATTGTTTCATCCGATTATAGTTTCTTCCCACAGTTGTTTCTTCCCTCTGTGGTTTCTTTCCACGATTACTTCTTCCCACTATGGGTTCTTCCCACTATTGTTTCATCCCACTATGGTTACTTCCCACTAATGTTTCTTCCCACAATTGTTTCTTCCCACTATGGTTTCTATCCAATATTGTTTCTTCTCACTATGGTTTCTTCCAGTTAGGGTTCTTCCCACTATTGTTTCATCCAACTATGGTTTCTTCCTACAATTGTTTCTTCCCATTATGATTTCTTTCCACTACTATTTCTCTATTTCTTCCTTTTTCATCCCACTATGGTTTCATTCTACTAGGGTTTATTCTCACCATTGTTTCTTCCCACTACAGTTTCTTCTTAATATTGTTTCTACCCACAATGGTTTCTTCCCACTTGTGTTTCTCCCACTATAGGTTCTTCCACTATGGTTTCTTTCCACTATTGTTTCATTCCAACGTGGATTCTCCCCACTATGGTTTGTTTTCTTTATTGTATCTTCCCAATATTTTTCTTCCCCTTATTTTTCTTCCGGCTATAGGATCTTCCCGCTATTGTTTCATTCCACTATGGTTTCTTCCCACAATTGTTTCCTTCCACTATAGTTTCTTTCCACTGTTCTTTCTTCCAACTATGATTTCTTCCCACAATCTTTTCATCCCACTATGATTTCTTTCCACAATTTTCTCTTCCCACTATTGTTTCTTCACATAATTGTATCTTCCCACTATAGTTTCTTCCTACTATCATTTCTTCCAAATATGATTGCTTCCCACTATTTTTTCTTCGTACCTTTGTTTCTTCCCAGTGGTATATCAGCCTATACCTATGGACTATATGTGTATACTATCTATGAGTCTAAAAAGCCATTCTTATGTTCAGGAGGGAGCCTGTGATTCTCAAACGCTACAGTAGAAAGTGCTGAGCTTATATTCAATTTCGTGCAAACTGTGGAAATGTTCAAGTTGCATTTTGCGTATTAGACATCAATAAGTGTACCCTTCCTCACTCTCAGTTTGATCTCGGAAGTAACTAACACAAGTCAGTCATCTCAGTTTAATGACACATGGGCGATTTGGGATGGGTCGTTCTGGTACACGTGCACCTGAGGGAAAGAGAAGAGAAGTGCTCATCTTAGCTGGCCTACATTCACAGAGAACCAATCACTTTCCTCTCTTCCTACACGTACACATGCCTTACATCCTCGATAAATACTTTTCACTGCTTCTAACAACTTGCTTCCCACACCATATATTCTTAATACCTTTCACAGAGCAACTCTATCAAATCTATCATATGACTTCTTCAGATCCATAAATGCTACATACAAATCCATTTGCTTTTCTAAGTATTTCTCACATACATTCTTCAAAGCAAACACCTGATCCACACATCCTCAACCACTTCTGAAACCACACTGCTCTTCCCCAATCTGATGTTCTATTTATGCCTTCACCCTCTCAATCAATACCCTCCCATATAATTTACCAGGAATACTCAACAAATTTATACATCTGAAACTTGAGCACTCACTCTTATCCCATTTGCCTTTGTACAATGGCACTATGCAAGCATTCCGCCAATCCTCAGGCACCTCACTATGAATCATACATATATTAAATAACCTTACCAACCAGACAACAATACAGACACCTCATTCTTTATTAAATTCCTCCTCAATACTATCCAAACATGCTGCCTTGCCGGCTTTCATCTTCCGCAAAGCTTTTACTACCTCTTCTCTTTTTACCAAATCATTTTCCCGAACCCTCTCACTTTGCACACCACCTCGACCAAAACACCCTATATCTGCCACTTTATCATCAAACACATTCAACGAAACTTCAAAGTACTGACTCCATCTCCTTCTCACATCACCACTACTTGTTATCACCTCCCCATTAGCCCC
>NC_092235.1:33321893-33324393 GCF_036320965.1 Panulirus ornatus | reverse complement strand
GGGTGTTTTGGTCGAGGTGGTATGCAAAGTAAGAGGGTTAGTGAAAATGATTTGGTAAATAGAGAAGAGGTAGTAAAAGCTTTACGGAAGATGAAAGCCGGGAAAGCAGCAGGTGTGGATGGTATTGCAGTGGAGTTTATTAAAAAAGGAGGTGACTGTATTGTTGACTGGTTGGTAAGGTTATTTAATGTATGTATGATTCATGGTGAGGTGCCTTGCATTGTACAAAGGCAAAGGGGTTAAGAGTGAGTGCTCAAATTACAGAGGTATAAGTTTGTTGAGTATTTCTGGTAAATTATATGGGAGGGTATTGATTGAGAGGGTGAAATCATGTAGAGAGACTCAGATTGGGGAAGAGCTGTGTGGTTTCAGAAGTGGTAGAGGATGTGTGGATCAGGTGTTTGCTTTGAAGAATGTATGTGAGAAATACTTAGAAAAACAAATGGATTTGTATGTAGCATTTATGGATTTGGAGAAGGCATATGATAGAGTTGATAGAGATTCTCTGTTGAAGGTTTTAAGAATATATGGTGTGGGAGGCAAGTTGTTAGAAGCAGTGAAAAGTTTTTATGGAGGATGTAATTCATGTGTACGTGTAGGAAGAGAGGAAAGTGATTGGTTCTTAATGAATGTAGGTTTATGGCAGGGGTGTGTGATGTCTCCATGGTTGTTTAATTTGTTTATGGATGGGGTTGTTAGGGAGGTGAATGCAAGAGTTTTGGAAAGAGGGGCAAGTATGCAGTCTGTTGTGGATGAGAGAGCTTGGGAAGTGAGTCAGTTGTTGTTCGCTGATGATACAGCGCAGGTGGGTCATTCATGTAAAAAACTGCAGAAGCTGGTGACTGAGTTCGGTGAAGTGTGTGAAAGAAGAAAGTTAAGAGTAAATGTGAATGAGAGCAAGGTTATTAGGTACAGCAGTCTTGAGGGTCAAGTCAATTGGGAGGTAAGTTTGAATGGAGAAAAACTTGAGGAAGTAAAGTGTTTTAGATATCTGGGAGTGGATCTGGCAACGGATGGAACCATGGAAGCGGAAGTGATTCATAGGTTGGGGGAGGGGGCGAAAATTCTAGGAGCCTTGAAGAATGTTTGGAAGTCGAGAACATTATCTCGGAAAGCAGAAATGGTTATGTTTGAAGGGATAGTGGTTCCAACAATGTTGTATGGTTGCGAGGCGTGGGCTATGGACAGAGTTGTTCGCTGGAGGGTGGATGTGCTGGAAATGAGATGTTTGAGGACAATATGTGGTGGGACGTGGTTTGATCGAGTAAGTAATGTAAGGGTGAGAGAGATGTGTGGTAATAAAAAGAGTGTGGTTGAGATAGCAGAAGAGGGTGTTTTGAAATGGTTTGGTCACATGGAGAGAATGAGTGGGGAAAGATTGACCAAGAGGATATATATGTCAGAGGTGGAGGTACGAGGAGAAGTGGGAGACCAAATTGGAGGTGGAAAGATGAAGTGAAAAAGATTCTGAGCGATCGGGGCCTCAACATGCAGGAGGGTGAAAGGCGTGCAAGGAATAGAGTGAATTGGAAGGATGTGGTATACCGGGGTCGACATGCTATCAATGAATTGTACCAGGGCATGTGAAGCGTCTGGGGTAAACCATGGAAAGTGTGTGGGGCCTGGATGTGGAAAGGGAGGTGTGGTTTCGGTGCATTTTTACATGACAGCTAGAGACTGAGTGTGAACGAATGTGGCCTTTGTTGTCTTCCCTAGAGCTGCCTCGCACACATGAGGGGGGAGGGGGTTGTTATTCCATGTGTGGCGAGATGGCGAGGGGAACAAATAAAGGCAGACAGTATGAATTATGTACATGTGTATATATGTATATGTCTGTGTGTATATATATATATATATATGTGTACATAGAGATGTATAGGTATGTATATTTGCTTGTGTGGACGTGTATGTATATACACGTGTATGTGTGCGGGTTGGGTCATTCTTTCGTCTGTTTCCTTGCGCTACCTCGCTAACGCGGGAGACAGCGACAAAGCAAAATAAGTAAATAAAATATGTATATATATATATATATATATATATATATATATATATATATATATATATATATATATATATATATATATATATATATAAAAGAAAGAAAAAATATATATATACATATGTGTGTGTGTATATATATATTTTTTTTTTTTTTTTTTTTTTTTTTTATACTTTGTCGCTGTCTCCCGCGTTTGCGGGGTAGCGCAAGGAAACAGACGAAAGAAATGGCCCAACCCCCCCCCCCCATACACATGCACATACACACGTCCACACACGCAAATATACATACCTACACAGCTTTCTATGGTTTACCCCAGACGCTCCACATGCCTTGCTTCAATCCACTGACAGCACGTCAACCCCTGTATACCACATGACTCCAATTCACTCTATTTCTTGCCCTCCTTTCACCCTCCTGCATGTTCAGGCCCCGATCACACAAAATCTTTTTTCACTCCATCTTTCCACCTCCAATTTGGTCTCCCTCTTCTCCTCG
>NC_092235.1:33276893-33319393 GCF_036320965.1 Panulirus ornatus | reverse complement strand
CCCCACCCTATGATCCACTTCCGCTTTCATGGTTCCATCCGCTGACAGATCCACTCCCAGATATCTAAAACACTTCACTTCCTCCAGTTTTTCTTCATTCAAACTCACCTCCCAATTGACTTGACCCTCAACCCTACTGTACCTAATAACCTTGCTCTTATTCACATTTACTCTTAACTTTCTTCTTCCACACACTTTACCAAACTCCGTCACCAGCTTGTGCAGTTTCTCATATGAATCCGCCACCAGCGCTGTATCATCAGCGAACAACAACTGACTCACTTCCCAAGCTCTCTCATCCCCAACAGACTTCATACTTGCCCCTCTTTCCAAGACTCTTGCATTTACCTCCCTAACAACCCCATCCATAAACAAATTAAACAACCATGGAGACATCACACACCCCTGCCGCAAACTACATTCACTGAGAACCAATCACTTTCCTCTCTTCCTACACGTACACATGCCTTACATCCTCGATAAAAACTTTTCACTGCTTCTAACAACTTGCCTCCCACACCATATATTCTTAATACCTTCCACAGAGCATCTCTATCAACTCTATCATATGCCTTCTCCAGATCCATAAATGCTACATACAAATCCATTTGCTTTTCTAAGTATTTCTCACATACATTCTTCAAAGCAAACACCTGATCCACACATCCTCTACCACTTCTGAAACCACACTGCTCTTCCCCAATCTGATGCTCTGTACATGCCTTCACCCTCTCAATCAATACCCTCCCATATAATTTACCAGGAATACTCAACAAACTTATACCTCTGTAATTTGAGCACTCACTCTTATCCCCTTTGCCTTTGTACAATGGCACTATGCACGCATTCCGCCAATCCTCAGGCACCTCACCATGAGTCATACATACATTAAATAACCTTACCAACCAGTCAACAATACAGTCACCCCCTTTTTTAATAAATTCCACTGCAATACCATCCAAACCTGCTGCCTTGCCGGCTTTCATCTTCCGCAAAGTGGAAGTAGGTTTGAATGTAGGTTTGTGGCAGGGGTGTGTGATGTCTCCATGGTTGTTTAATTTGTTTATGGATGGGGTTGTTAGGGAGGTAAATGCAAGAGTCTTGGAAAGAGGGGCAAGTATGAAGTCTGTTGGGGATGAGAGAGCTTGGGAAGTGAGTCAGTTGTTGTTCGCTGATGATACAGCGCTGGTGGCGGATTCATATGAGAAACTGCAGAAGCTGGTGACGGAGTTTGGTAAAGTGTGTGGAAGAAGAAAGTTAAGAGTAAATGTGAATAAGAGCAAGGTTATTAGGTACAGTAGGGTTGAGGGTCAAGTCAATTGGGAGGTGAGTTTGAATGGAGAAAAACTGGAGGAAGTGAAGTGTTTTAGATATCTGGGAGTGGATCTGTCAGCGGATGGAACCATGGAAGCGGAAGTGGATCATAGGGTGGGGGAGGGGGCGAAAATTTTGGGAGCCTTGAAAAATGTGTGGAAGTCGAGAACATTATCCCGGAAAGGAAAAATGGGTATGTTTGAAGGAATAGTAGTTCCAACAATGTTGTATGGTTTCGAGGCGTGGGCTATGGATAGAGTTGTGCGCAGGAGGATGGATGTGCTGGAAATGAGATGTTTGAGGACAATGTGTGGTGTGAGGTGGTTTGATCGAGTAAGTAACGTAAGGGTAAGAGAGATGTGTGGAAATAAAAAGAGCGTGGTTGAGAGAGCAGAAGAGGGTGTTTTGAAATGGTTTGGGCACATGGAGAGAATGAGTGAGGAAAGATTGACCAAGAGGATATATGTGTCGGAGGTGGAGGGAACGAGGAGAAGAGGGAGACCAAATTGGAGGTGGAAAGATGGAGTGAAAAGGATTTTGTGTGATCGGGGCCTGAACATGCAGGAGGGTGAAAGGAGGGCAAGGAATAGAGTGAATTGGAGCGATGTGGTATACAGGGGTTGACGTGCTGTCAGTGGATTGAATCAAGGCATGTGAAGCGTCCGGGGTAAACCAAGGAAAGCTGTGTAGGTATGTATATTTGCGTGTGTGGACGTGTGTATGTACATGTGTTTGGGGGGGGGTTGGGCCATTTCTTTCGTCTGTTTCCTTGCGCTACCTCGCAAACGCGAGAGACAGCGACAAAGTATAAAAAAAAAAAAAAAAAAATATATATATGTATATATATATATATATATATATATATATATATATATATATATATATATATATATATATATATATATATATATATATATCAATCATTCAATCAATCATTCCTTACATGTGACCAAACCATTTCAAAACACTTTCTTCTGTCCTCTCAACCACACTATTGTTATTACCACACATCTCTCTTACCCTATTATTGATTATTCGATCAAACCACCTCACACCACATATTGTCCTCAAACATCTCAATTCCAGCACATCCACCCTCCTCGCCAAAACTCTATCTATAGCCAACCCCTTGCAACTATATAACATTTTTAGTACCACTATTCCTTCAAACATACCCATTTTTCCTTTCCGCGATAATGTTCTCGACTTCCACACATTGTTTAACGCTCCAACAACGCTTAAAAAACTTTCACCCCTCCCCAACCCTTTGATTCGCTTCCTCTTCTATGGTTCCATTCGCTGCCAGATCAACTCCCAAATATCTAAAACACTTCCCTTTCTCTAGTTTTTCTCAATTCATATTTACCTCCCAATTGACTTGTCCCTCAACCCTGCTGTACCTAATAACCTTGCTCTTATTCACATTTACTCTCAGCTTTCTTCTTTCACGCTCTTTACCAAACTCAGTCACCAGCATCTGCAGTTTCCCACACGAATCAGCCACCCGCGCTGTATCATCAGAGAACAACAACTGACTCACTTCCCAATCTCTCTCATCCATAACAAACTAAATACTTGCCCATCTTTCCAAAACTGTTGCATTCACGTCCCTAACAACCCCATCCATAAGCAAATTAAACACCCATGAAGACATCACACACCCTGTCGCAAACCGACATTCACTGAGAACAAGTCACTTCCCTCTCTTCCTCCACGTACACATGCCTTATATCCTCGATAAAAACTTTTCACTGCTTCTAACAACTTGCCTCCCACATCATATATACTTAATACCGTAAATAATGCATCTCTGTCAACTCGATCATATGCTTTCTCCAGATTCATAAATGCTGCATACAAATCCATTTGTTTTTCTAAGTATTTCTCACATACATTCTTCAGAGCAAACACCTGATCCACACATCCTCTACCACATCTGAAACCACACTCCTCTTCCCCAATCTGATGCTCTGTACACGCCGTCCCTCTCCAGATCAATACTCTCCCATATAATTTACCAGGAATACTCAACAAACTTATACCTATGTTATTTGAGCACTCACGTTTATCCCCTTTGCGATTGTACAATGGCACTATGCAAGCATTCCCCCAATCCTCAGGCACCTCACCATGAGTCATATATACATTAAATAACCTTACCAACTAGTCAACAATACAGTCACCCCCTTTTTTAATAAATTCCGCTGCAATACCAACTAAACCTTTTGCCTTGCCGGCTTTCATCTCCCGCAAAGCTTTTACTGCCTATTCTATGTTTACCAAAGATTTCTCTATAACCCTCTCACTTTGCATACCACCTCGACGAAAACACTCTATATCTGTCACTCTATCATCAAACATTCAACAAACCTTCAAAATACTCATTCCATCTCCTTTTCACATGACTACTACTTGTTATCACATCCTCATTTTCCCCCTTAACTGACTCTAATGACACTCTCTCACCCCTATTCTCAAATGCCCTCTTTTTCACCTCGTGCACCTTTCTATTGACCTCCTGCCTTTTATACATCTTACAGTCATTTGCATTAGTTCCCTGCAAAAATCGTCCAAATGCCTCTCTCTTCTCTTTCACTAATAATCTTACTTTTTCATCCCACCACTTACTACCCTTCCTAATTTGCCCAATTCTCACACTTCTCATGCCACAAGCATCCCTTGCGTAAACCATCATTCCTTCCTTAAATACATCCCATTCCTCCCCCACTCCCATTACGTCCTTTGTTCCCACGTTTTAACATTCTGTACTCAGTCTCTCCTGGTACTTCCTCGCAAAAGTCTCCTTCTCAAACTCACTTACTCTCACCGTTCTCTTCACCCCAACATTCTCTCTTCTTTTCTGAAAACCTCTACAAGTCGTCACCTTCGATTACAGAAGACAATGATTAGACATCCCTCCAGTTGCACTTCTCAGCACATTAAAATCCAAAAGTCTCTCTTTCGCGCGCCTATCAATTAACACGTAATCCAATAACGCTCTCTGACCATCTCTCCTACTTACATTCGTATACTTATGTATATCTCCCTTTTAAACCAGGTATTCCCAATCACCAGTCCTTTTTCATCACATAAATCACAAAGCTCTTCACCATTTGCATTTACAACACTGAACACCCCATATTTACCAATTATTCCCTCAACTGCCACATTACTCACCTTTGCATTCAAATCAACAATCACTATAATCCGGTTTTGTGCATCAAAACAACGAACACACTTATTCAGCTGCTCCCAAAGCACTTGCCTCTCATGATCTTTCTTCTCACGCCCAGGTGCATGTGCACCATTAATCACCCATCTCTCTCCATCAACTTTCAATGTTACCCATATCAATCTAGAGTTTACTTTCTTACACTCTATCAAATACTCCCACCACTCCTGTTTCAGGAGTAGTGCTACTCCTAACCTTGCTCTTGTCCTCCCACTAACCCCTGACTTTACTTCCAAGACATTCCCAAACCACTCTTCACCTTTACCCTTGAGCTTCGTTACACTCAGATCGAAAACATCCAGGCTCCTCTCCTCAAATATACTACCTATCTCTCCTTTTTTCTCATCTTGGTTACATCCACTCACATTTAGACACCCCAATCTATTTATTTATTCTACTTTGTCCATGTCTTCTGCGTTAGCGAGGTAACGCAAGGAAACAGACGAAACATTGGCCCAACCCGCCCACCTACACATGTATATACATACACGTCCACACACGCAAATATACATACCTATACATCTGAACGTATGCATATATATACATACGCAGACATATACATATATATCCATATACATAATTCATACTGTCCGCCTATATTCATTCCTATCGCGACCCCGCCACACATGAAATAACAGACCCCTCCTCTGGTATGTGTTATAGGTAGCGTTAGGAAAGGACGAGAATGGGCAAATTCCTTCATTCTCAGTCTTTAGCTGTCATGTAATGATAAACCGAAACCACAACTCCATAACCACATCCAGGCCACACAGAACTTTCCATGCTTTACCCCAGACGATTCACATGCCCTGGTTCAATCCATTGACAGCACGTCGACCGCGGTATACCACATCGTTCCAATTCACTCTATTCCTTGCACGCCTTTCACCCTCCTGCATGTTCAGGTCCCGATCACTCAAAATTTTTTCACTTCATCTTTCCACCTCCAATTTGGTCTTCCACATCTCCTTGTTCACTCCACCTCCGAGACATATATCCTCTTGGTCAATCTTTCCTCAATCATTCCTTCCATGTGACCAAACCATTTCAAAACGCTTTCTTCTGCTCTCTCAACCACACTCTTTTTATTACCACACATATCTCTTACCCTATTATTAATTATTCAGTCAAACCACCTCACACCACATACTGTCCTCAAACATCTCAATTCCAGCACATCCACCCTCCTCGCCAAAACTCTATCTATAGCCAACCCCTTACAACCATATAACATTTTTAGTACCACTATTCCTTCAAACATACCCATTTCTGCTTTCCGCGATAATGTTCTCGAGTTCCACTCATTGTTAAACGCTCCAAGAACTTTCACCCCCTCCCCAACCCTATGATTCACTTCCTCTTCCATGGTTCCATTTGCTGCCAGATCTACTCCAATATATCTAAAACACTTCCCTTTCTCTAGTTTTTCTCAATTCATATTTACCTCCCAATTGACTTGTCCCTCAACCCTACTGTACCTAATAAGATGGCTCTTATTCACATTTACTCTCAGCTTTCTTCTTTCACACTCTTTACCAAACTCAGTCACCAGCATCTGCAGGTTCCCACACGAATCAGCCACCAGCGCTGTATCATCAGCGAACAACAACTGACTCACTTCCCAATCTCTCTCATCCATAACAAACTACATACTTGCCCCTCTTTCCAAAACTGTTGCATTCACGTCCCTAACAACCCCATCCATAAGCAAATTAAACACGCATGAAGATATCACACACCCTGTCGCAAACCGACATTCACTGAGAACAAGTCACTTCCCTCTCTTCCTCCACGCACACATGCCTTATATCCTCGATAAAAACTTTTCACTGCTTCTAACAACTTGCCTCCCACATCATATATACTGAATACCTTAGATAATGTATCTCTGTCAACTCGTTCATATGCTTTCTCCAGATTCATAAATGCTGCATACAGATCCATTTCTTTTTCTAAGTATTTCTCACATACATTCTTCAAAGCAAACACCTTATCCACACATCCTCTACCACATCAATCTGATGCTCTGTACACGCCGTCCCTCTCCAAATCAATACTCTCCCATATAATTTACCAGGAATACTCAACAAACTTATACCTATGTTATTTGAGCACTCACTTTTATCCCCTTTGCGATTGTACAATGGCACTATGCAAGCATTCCCTCAATCCTCAGGTACCTCACCATGAGTCATATATACATTAAATAACCTTACCAACTAGTCAACAATACAGTTACCCCCTTTTGTAATAAATTCCACTGCAATACCATCGAAACCTTTTGCCTTGTCGTCTTTCATCTCCCGCAAAGCTTTTACTGCCTCGTCTCTGTTTACCAAAGATTTCTCTCTAACCCTCTCACTTTGCATACCACCTCGACGAAAACACTCTATATCTGCCACTCTATCATCAAACATTCAACAAACCTTCAAAATATTCGTTCCATCTCCTTTTCACATGACTACTACTTGTTATCACATCCCCATTTTCCCCCTTAACTGAAGTTCCCATTTGTTCCCTTGTCTCACGCACTTTATTTACCTCTTTCCCAAACATCTTTTTATTCTTCCTAAAATCTAAAGATACTCTCTCACCCCTACTCTCAAATGCCCTCTTTTTCACCTCGTGCACCTTTCTATTGACCTCCTGCCTCTTTCTTTTATATATCTTACAGTCATTTGCATTAGTTCCCTGCAAAAATCGTCCAAATGCCTCTCTCTTCTCTTTCATTAATAATCTCACTTTTTCATCCCACCACTTGCTACCATTTCTAATTTGACCAATTGCCACACTTCTCATGCCACAAGCATCCATTGGGCAAACCATCATTCCTTACTTAAATACATGCCATTTCTCCCCCACTCCCATTACGTCCTTTGTTCCCACATTTTAACATTCTGTACTCAGTCTCTTCCTCACAAAAGTCTCCTTCTCAAACTCACTTACTCTCACCATTCTCTTCACCCCAAAATTCTCTCTTCTTTTCTGAAAACCTCTACAAGTCGTCACATTCGATTCCAGAATATAATGATCAGACATCCCTCCAGTTGCACTTCTCAGCACATGAACATCCAAAAGTCTCTCGCGCGCCTAACAATAAACACGTAACCCAATAACGCTCTCTGACCATCTCTCCTACTTACATACGTATACTTATGTATATCTAACTTTTTAAACCAGGTATTCCCAATCACCAGTCCTTTTTGAGCACATAAATCTACAAGCTCTTCACCATTTGAATTTACAACACTGAACACCCCATGTTTACCAATTATTCCCTCAACTGCCACATTACTCACCTTTGCATTCAAATCACCAATCACTATAACCCGGTCTTGTGCATGAAAATAACAACACACTCATTCAGCTGCTCCCAAAACACTTGCCTCTCATGATCTTTCTTCTCATGCCCAGGTGCATATTCACCATTAATCACCCATCTCTCTCCATCAACTTTCAATGTTACCCATATCAATCTAGAGTTTACTTTCTTACACTCTATCAAATACTCCCACCACTCCTGTTTCAGGAGTAGTGCTACTCCTTCCCTTGCTCTTGTCCTCCCACTAACCCCTGACTTTACTTCCAAGATATTCCCAAACCACTCTTCAGCTTTACCCTTGAGCTTCGTTACACTCAGAGCCAAAATATCCAGGCTCCTTTCCTCAAATATACTACCTGTCTCTCCTTTTTTCTTATCTTGCTTACATCCATATACATTTAGACACCCCAATCTATTTATTTATTCTACTTTGTCCGTGTCTCCTGCGTTAGCGAGGTAACGCAAGGAAACAGACAAAATAATCGCCCAACTCACCCACCTACATATGTATATACATACACGTTCATACACGCAAATATACATACCTATACATCTCAACATATGCATATATATACATACGGAGACATATACATATATACACATGTACATAATTCATACTGTCTGCCTTTATTCATTCCTATCGCCACCCCGCCACACATGAAATAACTGACCCCTCCCCTGGTATGTGTGAGAGTTAGCGCTAGGAAAGGACAACAATGTGCATATTCCTTCATTCTCTGTCTTTAGCTGTCATGTAATAATAAACCGAAACCACAACACACTTTCCACATCCAGGCCCCACAGAACTTTCCATGCTTTACCCCAGACGATTCACATGCCCTGGTTCAATCCATTGACAGCACGTCGACCCCGGTATACCACATCGTTCCAATTCACTCTATTCCTTGCATGCCTTTCACCCTCCTGCATGTTCAGGTCCCGATCACTCAAATCTTTTTCTCTCCATCTTTCCACCTCCAATTTGGTCTTCCATATATCATTGTTCCCTACATCTCCGACATATATATCCTCTTGGTCAATCTTTCCTCAATCATTCCTTCCATGTGACCAAACCATTTCAAAACGCTTTCTTCTGCTCTCTCAACCACACTCTTTTTATTACCACACATATCTCTTACCCTATTATTAATTATTCAGTCAAACCACCTCACACCACATACTGTCCTCAAACATCTCAATTCCAGCACATCCACCCTCCTCGCCAAAACTCTATCTATAGCCAACCCCTTACAACCATATAACATTTTTAGTACCACTATTCCTTCAAACATACCCATTTCTGCTTTCCGCGATAATGTTCTCGAGTTCCACTCATTGTTAAACGCTCCAAGAACTTTCACCCCCTCCCCAACCCTATGATTCACTTCCTCTTCCATGGTTCCATTTGCTGCCAGATCTACTCCAATATATCTAAAACACTTCCCTTTCTCTAGTTTTTCTCAATTCATATTTACCTCCCAATTGACTTGTCCCTCAACCCTACTGTACCTAATAAGATGGCTCTTATTCACATTTACTCTCAGCTTTCTTCTTTCACACTCTTTACCAAACTCAGTCACCAGCATCTGCAGGTTCCCACACGAATCAGCCACCAGCGCTGTATCATCAGCGAACAACAACTGACTCACTTCCCAATCTCTCTCATCCATAACAAACTACATACTTGCCCCTCTTTCCAAAACTGTTGCATTCACGTCCCTAACAACCCCATCCATAAGCAAATTAAACACGCATGAAGATATCACACACCCTGTCGCAAACCGACATTCACTGAGAACAAGTCACTTCCCTCTCTTCCTCCACGCACACATGCCTTATATCCTCGATAAAAACTTTTCACTGCTTCTAACAACTTGCCTCCCACATCATATATACTGAATACCTTAGATAATGTATCTCTGTCAACTCGTTCATATGCTTTCTCCAGATTCATAAATGCTGCATACAGATCCATTTCTTTTTCTAAGTATTTCTCACATACATTCTTCAAAGCAAACACCTTATCCACACATCCTCTACCACATCAATCTGATGCTCTGTACACGCCGTCCCTCTCCAAATCAATACTCTCCCATATAATTTACCAGGAATACTCAACAAACTTATACCTATGTTATTTGAGCACTCACTTTTATCCCCTTTGCGATTGTACAATGGCACTATGCAAGCATTCCCTCAATCCTCAGGTACCTCACCATGAGTCATATATACATTAAATAACCTTACCAACTAGTCAACAATACAGTTACCCCCTTTTGTAATAAATTCCACTGCAATACCATCGAAACCTTTTGCCTTGTCGTCTTTCATCTCCCGCAAAGCTTTTACTGCCTCGTCTCTGTTTACCAAAGATTTCTCTCTAACCCTCTCACTTTGCATACCACCTCGACGAAAACACTCTATATCTGCCACTCTATCATCAAACATTCAACAAACCTTCAAAATATTCGTTCCATCTCCTTTTCACATGACTACTACTTGTTATCACATCCCCATTTTCCCCCTTAACTGAAGTTCCCATTTGTTCCCTTGTCTCACGCACTTTATTTACCTCTTTCCCAAACATCTTTTTATTCTTCCTAAAATCTAAAGATACTCTCTCACCCCTACTCTCAAATGCCCTCTTTTTCACCTCGTGCACCTTTCTATTGACCTCCTGCCTCTTTCTTTTATATATCTTACAGTCATTTGCATTAGTTCCCTGCAAAAATCGTCCAAATGCCTCTCTCTTCTCTTTCATTAATAATCTCACTTTTTCATCCCACCACTTGCTACCATTTCTAATTTGACCAATTGCCACACTTCTCATGCCACAAGCATCCATTGGGCAAACCATCATTCCTTACTTAAATACATGCCATTTCTCCCCCACTCCCATTACGTCCTTTGTTCCCACATTTTAACATTCTGTACTCAGTCTCTTCCTCACAAAAGTCTCCTTCTCAAACTCACTTACTCTCACCATTCTCTTCACCCCAAAATTCTCTCTTCTTTTCTGAAAACCTCTACAAGTCGTCACATTCGATTCCAGAATATAATGATCAGACATCCCTCCAGTTGCACTTCTCAGCACATGAACATCCAAAAGTCTCTTCGCGCGCCTAACAATAAACACGTAACCCAATAACGCTCTCTGACCATCTCTCCTACTTACATACGTATACTTATGTATATCTAACTTTTTAAACCAGGTATTCCCAATCACCAGTCCTTTTTGAGCACATAAATCTACAAGCTCTTCACCATTTGAATTTACAACACTGAACACCCCATGTTTACCAATTATTCCCTCAACTGCCACATTACTCACCTTTGCATTCAAATCACCAATCACTATAACCCGGTCTTGTGCATGAAAATAACAACACACTCATTCAGCTGCTCCCAAAACACTTGCCTCTCATGATCTTTCTTCTCATGCCCAGGTGCATATTCACCATTAATCACCCATCTCTCTCCATCAACTTTCAATGTTACCCATATCAATCTAGAGTTTACTTTCTTACACTCTATCAAATACTCCCACCACTCCTGTTTCAGGAGTAGTGCTACTCCTTCCCTTGCTCTTGTCCTCCCACTAACCCCTGACTTTACTTCCAAGATATTCCCAAACCACTCTTCAGCTTTACCCTTGAGCTTCGTTACACTCAGAGCCAAAATATCCAGGCTCCTTTCCTCAAATATACTACCTGTCTCTCCTTTTTTCTTATCTTGCTTACATCCATATACATTTAGACACCCCAATCTATTTATTTATTCTACTTTGTCCGTGTCTCCTGCGTTAGCGAGGTAACGCAAGGAAACAGACAAAATAATCGCCCAACTCACCCACCTACATATGTATATACATACACGTTCATACACGCAAATATACATACCTATACATCTCAACATATGCATATATATACATACGGAGACATATACATATATACACATGTACATAATTCATACTGTCTGCCTTTATTCATTCCTATCGCCACCCCGCCACACATGAAATAACTGACCCCTCCCTGGTATGTGTAGAGTTAGCGCTAGGAAAGGACAACAATGTGCATATTCCTTCATTCTCTGTCTTTAGCTGTCATGTAATAATAAACCGAAACCACAACCCACACTTTCCACATCCAGGCCCCACAGAACTTTCCATGCTTTACCCCAGACGATTCACATGCCCTGGTTCAATCCATTGACAGCACGTCGACCCGGTATACCACATCGTTCCAATTCACTCTATTCCTTGCATGCCTTTCACCTCCTGCATGTTCAGGTCCCGATCACTCAAATCTTTTTCTCTCCATCTTTCCACCTCCAATTTGGTCTTCCATATATCTTGTTCCCTACCATCCTCCGACATATATATCCTCTTGGTCAATCTTTCCTCAATCATTCCTTCCATGTGACCAAACCATTTCAAAACACCCTCTTCTGCTCTCTCAACCACACTCTTTTTATTACCACACATTCTCTTACCCTATTATTAATTATTTAATCAAACCACCTCACAACCACATATTGTCCTCAAACATCTCATTTCCAGCACATCCACCTCCTCCGCAAAACTCTTTTTATAGCCAACCCTTCGCAAACAATAACATTATTAGTACCACTTTTCCTTCAAACATAACCATTTTTGCTTTCCGCGATAATGTTCTCGACTTCCACACATTGTTTAAGCTCCAACAAATTTCGCCCCCTCCCCAACCCTATGATACACTTCAGCTTCCATGGTTCCATTCGCTGCCAGATCAACTCCCAGTTATCTAAAACATTCCTTTCCTCCCTTCCTCTAGTTTTTCTCCATTCAACTTACCTTCCCAATTGATTTGTCCCTCAACCCTACTGTACCTAATAACTTGCTCTTATTCATATTTACTCTCAGCTTTCTTCTTTCACACTCTTTACCAAACTCAGTCACCAGCATCTGCAGTTTCCCACACGAATCAGCCACCAGCGCTGTATCATCAGCGAACAACAACTGACTCATTTCCCAATTGCTCTCATCCATAACAAACTACATACTTGCCCCTCTTTCCAAAACTGTTGCATTCACGTCCCTAACAACCCCATCCATAAGCAAATTAAACAGCCATGAAGAATCACACACCCTGTCGCAAACCGACATTATGAGAACAGTCACTTCCTCTCTTCCTCCACGTACACATGCCTTATATCCTCGATAAAAACTTTTCACTGCTTCTAACAACTTGCCTCCCACACCATATATTCTTAATACCTTAAATAATTATCTCTGTCAACTCGATCATATGCTTTCTCCAGATTCATAAATGCTGCATCACAATCATTTGCTTTTTCTAAGTTTTCTCACATACATTCTTCAAAGCAAACACCTGATCCAACACTTACCACTCTAACCACAGTTTCCAATCTGATGCTCTGTAACGCCGTCCCTCTCCAAATCAATACTCTCCCATATAATTTACCAGGAATACTCAACAAACTTATACCTATGTTATTTGAGCACTCACTTTTATCCCCTTTGCGATTGTACAATGGCACTATGCAAGCATTCCCTCAATCCTCAGGCACCTCACCATGAGTCATATATACATTAAATAACCTTACCAACTAGTCAACAATACAGTTACCCCTTTTGTAATAAATTCCACTGCAATACCATCGAAACCTTTTGCCTTGTCGTCTTTCATCTCCCGCAAAGCTTTTACTGCCTCTTCTCTGTTTACCAAAGATTTCTCTCTAACCCTCTCACTTTGCATACCACCTCGACGAAAACACTCTATATCTGCCACTCTATCATCAAACATTCAACAAACCTTCAAAATATCTTCCATCTCCTTTTCACATGACACTACTTGTTATCACATCCCATTTTCCCCCTTAACTGAAGTTCCATTGTTCCCTTGTCTCACGCACTTTATTTACCTCTTTCCCAAACATCTTTTTATTCTCCCTAAAATCTAAAGATACTCTCACCCCTACTCTCAAATGCCCTCTTTTTCACCTCGTGCACCTTTCTATTGACCTCCTGCCTCTTTCTTTTATATATCTTACAGTCATTTGCATTAGTTCCCTGCAAAAATCGTCCAAATGCCTCTCTCTTCTCTTTCATTAATAATCTCACTTTTTCATCCCACCACTTACTACCATTTCTAATTTGCCAATTCCACACTTCTCATGCCACAAGCATCCATTGGGCAAACCATCATTCCTTACTTAAATACATCCCATTCCTCCCCCATTCCCATTACGTCCTTTGTTCCCACATTTTAACATTCTGTACTCAGTCTCTTCCTCACAAAAGTCTCCTTCTCAAACTCACTTACTCTCACCATTCTCTTCACCCCAAAATTCTCTCTTCTTTTCTGAAAACCTCTACAAGTCGTCACATTCGATTACAGAAATAATGATCAGACATCCCTCCAGTTGCACTTCTCAGCACATGAACATCCAAAAGTCTCTCTTTCGCGCGCCTAACAATAAACACGTAATCCAATAACGCTCTCTGACCATCTCTCCTACTTACATACGTATACTTATGTATATCTCCCTTTTTAAACCAGGTATTCCCAATCACCAGTCCTTTTTGAGCACATAAATCTACAAGCTCTTCAACATTTGCATTAACAACACTGAACACCCCATGTTTACCAATTATTCCCTCAACTGCCACATTACTCACCTTTGCATTAAAATCACCAATCACTATAACCCGGTCTTGTGCATAAAAACAACGAACACACTCATTCAGCTGCTCCCAAAACACTTGCCTCTCATGATCTTTCTTCTCATGCCCAGGTGCATATTCACCATTAATCACCCATCTCTCTCCATCAACTTTCAATGTTACCCATATCAATCTAGAGTTTACTTTCTTACACTCTATCAAATACTCCCACCACTCCTGTTTCAGGAGTAGTGCTACTCCTTCCCTTGCTCTTGTCCTCCCACTAACCCCTGACTTTACTTCCAAGATATTCCCAAACCACTCTTCAGCTTTACCCTTGAGCTTCGTTACACTCAGAGCCAAAATATCCAGGCTCCTTTCCTCAAATATACTACCTGCCTCTCCTTTTTTCTTATCTTGCTTACATCCACATACATTTAGACACCCCAATCTATTTATTTATTCTACTTTGTCGTGTTTCCTGCGTTAGCGAGGTAACGCAAGGAAAAAGACAAAATAATCGCCCAACTCACCCACCTACATATGTATATACATACACGTCCATACACGCAAATATACATACCTATACATCTCAACATATGCATATATATACATACGGAGACATATACATATATGCACATGTACATAATTCATACTGTCTGCCTTTATTCATTCCTATTGCCACCCCGCCACACATGAAATAACTGACCCCTCCCCTGGTATGTGTGAGAGTTAGCGCTAGGAAAGGACAACAATGTGCATATTCCTTCATTCTCTGTCTTTAGCTGTCATGTAATAATAAACCGAAACCACAACACACTTTCCATATCCAGGCCCCACAGAACTTTCCATGCTTTACCCCAGACGATTCACATGCCCTGGTTCAATCCATTGACAGCACGTCGACCCCGGTATACCACATCGTTCCAATTCACTCTATTCCTTGCACGCCTTTCACCCTCCTGCATGTTCAGGTCCCGATCACTCAAATCTTTTTCTCTCCATCTTTCCACCTCCAATTTGGTCTTCCATATATCATTGTTCCCTCCACCTCCGACAATATATCCTCTTGGTCAATCTTTCCTCAATCATTCCTTCCATGTGACCAAACCATTTCAAAACACCCTCTTCTGCTCTCTCAACCACACTCTTTTTATTACCACACATCTCTCTTACCCTATTATTAATTATTCATCAAACCACCTCACACCACATATTGTCCTCAAACATCTCATTTCCAGCACATCCACCCTCCTCGCCAAAACTCTATCTATAGCCAACCCCTTGCAACCATATAACATTTTTAGTACCACTATTCCTTCAAACATACCATTTTTGCTTTCCGCGATAATGTTCTCGACTTCCACACATTGTTTAACGCTCCAAGCAAATTTCCCCCTCCCCAACCCTATGATTCACTTCGCTTCCATGGTTCCATTCGCTGCCAGATCAACTCCCAAATATCTAAAACACTTCCCTTTCTCTAGTTTTTCTCAATTCATATTTACCTCCCAATTGACTTGTCCCTCAACCCTGCTGTACCTAATAACCTTGCTCTTATTCACATTTACTCTCAGCTTTCTTCTTTCACGCTCTTTACCAAACTCAGTCACCAGCATCTGCAGTTTCCCACACGAATCAGCCACCCGCGCTGTATCATCAGAGAACAACAACTGACTCACTTCCCAATCTCTCTCATCCATAACAAACTAAATACTTGCCCATCTTTCCAAAACTGTTGCATTCACGTCCCTAACAACCCCATCCATAAGCAAATTAAACACCCATGAAGACATCACACACCCTGTCGCAAACCGACATTCACTGAGAACAAGTCACTTCCCTCTCTTCCTCCACGTACACATGCCTTATATCCTCGATAAAAACTTTTCACTGCTTCTAACAACTTGCCTCCCACATCATATATACTTAATACCGTAAATAATGCATCTCTGTCAACTCGATCATATGCTTTCTCCAGATTCATAAATGGTGCATACAAATCCATTTGTTTTTCTAAGTATTTCTCACATACATTCTTCAAAGCAAACACCTGATCCACACATCCTCTACCACATCTGAAACCACACTCCTCTTCCCCAATCTGATGCTCTGTACACGCCGTCCCTCTCCACATCAATACTCTCCCATATAATTTACCAGGAATACTCAACAAACTTATAGCTATGTTATTTGAGCACTCACGTTTATCCCCTTTGCGATTGTACAATGGCACTATGCAAGCATTCCCCCAATCCTCAGGCACCTCACCATGAGTCATATATACATTAAATAACCTTACCAACTAGTCAACAATACAGTCACCCCCTTTTTTAATAAATTCCGCTGCAATACCAACTAAACCTTTTGCCTTGCCGGCTTTCATCTCCCGCAAAGCTTTTACTGCCTATTCTATGTTTACCAAAGATTTCTCTATAACCCTCTCACTTTGCATACCACCTCGACGAAAACACTCTATATCTGTCACTCTATCATCAAACATTCAACAAACCTTCAAAATACTCATTCCATCTCCTTTTCACATGACTACTACTTGTTATCACATCCTCATTTTCCCCCTTAACTGACTCTAATGACACTCTCTCACCCGTATTCTCAAATGCCCTCTTTTTCACCTCGTGCACCTTTCTATTGACCTCCTGCCTTTTATACATCTTACAGTCATTTGCATTAGTTCCCTGCAAAAATCGTCCAAATGCCTCTCTCTTCTCTTTCACTAATAATCTTACTTTTTCATCCCACCACTTACTACCCTTCCTAATTTGCCCAATTCTCACACTTCTCATGCCACAAGCATCCCTTGCGTAAACCATCATTCCTTCCTTAAATACATCCCATTCCTCCCCCACTCCCATTACGTCCTTTGTTCCCACGTTTTAACATTCTGTACTCAGTCTCTCCTGGTACTTCCTCACAAAAGTCTCCTTCTCAAACTCACTTACTCTCACCGTTCTCTTCACCCCAACATTCTCTCTTCTTTTCTGAAAACCTCTACAAGTCGTCACCTTCGATTACAGAAGACAATGATTAGACATCCCTCCAGTTGCACTTCTCAGCACATTAAAATCCAAAAGTCTCTCTTTCGCGCGCCTAACAATTAACACGTAATCCAATAACGCTCTCTGACCATCTCTCCTACTTACATTCGTATACTTATGTATATCTCCCTTTTAAACCAGGTATTCCCAATCACCAGTCCTTTTTCATCACATAAATCACAAAGCTCTTCACCATTTGCATTTACAACACTGAACACCCCATATTTACCAATTATTCCCTCAACTGCCACATTACTCACCTTTGCATTCAAATCAACAATCACTATAATCCGGTTTTGTGCATCAAAACAACGAACACACTTATTCAGCTGCTCCCAAAGCACTTGCCTCTCATGATCTTTCTTCTCACGCCCAGGTGCATATGCACCATTAATCACCCATCTCTCTCCATCAACTTTCAATGTTACCCATATCAATCTAGAGTTTACTTTCTTACACTCTATCAAATACTCCCACCACTCCTGTTTCATGAGTAGTGCTACTCCTAACCTTGCTCTTGTCCTCCCACTAACCCCTGACTTTACTTCCAAGACATTCCCAAACCACTCTTCACCTTTACCCTTGAGCTTCGTTACACTCAGATCGAAAACATCCAGGCTCCTCTCCTCAAATATACTACCTATCTCTCCTTTTTTCTCATCTTGGTTACGTCCACTCACATTTAGACACCCCAATCTATTTATTTATTCTACTTTGTCCATGTCTCTGCGTTAGCGAGGTAACGCAAGGAAACAGACGAAACATTGGCCCAACCCGCCCACCTACACATGTATATACATACACGTCCACACACGCAAATATACATACCTATACATCTGAACGTATGCATATATATACATACGCAGACATATACATATATATCCATATACATAATTCATACTGTCCGCCTATATTCATTCCTATCGCGACCCCGCCACACATGAAATAACAGACCCCTCCTCTGGTATGTGTTATAGGTAGCGTTAGGAAAGGACGAGAATGGGCAAATTCCTTCATTCTCAGTCTTTAGCTGTCATGTAATGATAAACCGAAACCACAACTCCATAACCACATCCAGGCCACACAGAACTTTCCATGCTTTACCCCAGACGATTCACATGCCCTGGTTCAATCCATTGACAGCACGTCGACCCTGGTATAACACATCGTTCCAATTTACTCTATTCCTTGCACGCCTTTCACCCTCCTGCATGTTCAGGTCCCGATCACTCAAAATTTTTTCACTTCATCTTTCCACCTCCAATTTGGTCTTCCACATCTCCTTGTTCACTCCACCTCCGAGACATATATCCTCTTGGTCAATCTTTCCTCAATCATTCCTTCCATGTGACCAAACCATTTCAAAACACCCTCTTCTGCTCTCTCAACCACACTCTTTTTATTACCACACATATCTCTTACCCTATTATTAATTATTCAGTCATACCACCTCACACCACATACTGTCCTCAAACATCTCAATTCCAGCACATCCACCCTCCTCGCCAAAACTCTATCTATAGCCAACCCCTTACAACCATATAACATTTTTAGTACCACTATTCCTTCAAACATACCCATTTCTGCTTTCCGCGATAATGTTCTCGAGTTCCACTCATTGTTAAACGCTCCAAGAACTTTCACCCCCTCCCCAACCCTATGATTCACTTCCTCTTCCATGGTTCCATTTGCTGCCAGATCTACTCCCATATATCTAAAACACTTCCCTTTCTCTAGTTTTTCTCAATTCATATTTACCTCCCAATTGACTTGTCCTTCAACCCTACTGTACCTAATAAGATGGCTCTTATTCACATTTACTCTCAGCTTTCTTCTTTCACACTCTTTACCAAACTCAGTCACCAGCATCTGCAGGTTCCCACACGAATCACCCACCAGCGCTGTATCATCAGCGAACAACAACTGACTCACTTCCCAATCTCTCTCATCCATAACAAACTACATACTTGCCCCTCTTTCCAAAACTGTTGCATTCACGTCCCTAACAACCCCATCCATAAGCAAATTAAACACGCATGAAGATATCACACACCCTGTCGCAAACCGACATTCACTGAGAACGAGTCACTTCCCTCTCTTCCTCCACGCACACATGCCTTATATCCTCGATAAAAACTTTTCACTGCTTCTAACAACTTGCCTCCCACATCATATATACTGAATACCTTAAATAATATATCTCTGTCAACTCGTTCATATGCTTTCTCCAGATTCATAAATGCTGCATACAGATCCATTTCTTTTTCTAAGTATTTCTCACATACATTCTTCAAAGCAAACACCTGATCCACACATCCTCTACCACATCAATCTGATGCTCTGTACACGCCGTCCCTCTCCAAATCAATACTCACCCATATAATTTACCAGGAATACTCAACAAACTTATACCTATGTTATTTGAGCACTCACTTTTATCCCCTTTGCGATTGTACAATGGCACTATGCAAGCATTCCCTCAATCCTCAGGTACCTCACCATGAGTCATATATACATTAAATAACCTTACCAACTAGTCAACAATACAGTCACCCCCTTTTGTAATAAATTCCACTGCAATACCATCGAAACCTTTTGCCTTGTCGTCTTTCATCTCCCGCAAAGCTTTTACTGCCTCGTCTCTGTTTACAAAAGATTTCTCTCTAACCCTCTCACTTTGCATACCACCTCGACGAAAACACTCTATATCTGCCACTCTATCATCAAACATTCAACAAACCTTCAAAATATTCGTTCCATCTCCTTTTCACATGACTACTACTTGTTATCACATTCCCATTTTCCCCCTTAACTGAAGTTCCCATTTGTTCCCTTGTCTCACGCACTTTATTTACCTCTTTCCCAAACATCTTTTTATTCTCCCTAAAATCTAAAGATACTCTCTCACCCCTACTCTCAAATGCCCTCTTTTTCACCTCGTGCACCTTTCTATTGACCTCCTGCCTCTTTCTTTTATATATCTTACAGTCATTTGCATTAGTTCCCTGCAAAAATCGTCCAAATGCCTCTCTCTTCTCTTTCATTAATAATCTCACTTTTTCATCCCACCACTTGCTACCATTTCTAATTTGACCAATTGCCACACTTCTCATGCCACAAGCATCCATTGGGCAAACCATCATTCCTTACTTAAATACATGCCATTTCTCCCCCATTCCCATTACGTCCTTTGTTCCCACATTTTAACATTCTGTACTCAGTCTCTTCCTCACAAAAGTCTCCTTCTCAAACTCACTTACTCTCACCATTCTCTTCACCCCAAAATTCTCTCTTCTTTTCTGAAAACCTCTACAAGTCGTCACATTCGATTCCAGAATATAATGATCAGACATCCCTCCAGTTGCACTTCTCAGCACATGAACATCCAAAAGTCTCTCGCGCGCCTAACAATAAACACGTAATCCAATAACGCTCTCTGACCATCTCTCCTACTTACATACGTATACTTATGTATATCTCCCTTTTTAAACCAGGTATTCCCAATCACCAGTCCTTTTTGAGCACATAAATCTACAAGCTCTTCACCATTTGCATTTACAACACTGAACACCCCATGTTTAACAATTATTCCCTCAACTGCCACATTACTCACCTTTGCATTCAAATCACCAATCACTATAACCCGGTCTTGTGCATGAAAATAACAACACACTCATTCAGCTGCTCCCAAAACACTTGCCTCTCATGATCTTTCTTCTCATGCCCAGGTGCATATTCACCATTAATCACCCATCTCTCTCCATCAACTTTCAATGTTACCCATATCAATCTAGAGTTTACTTTCTTACACTCTATCAAATACTCCCACCACTCCTGTTTCAGGAGTAGTGCTACTCCTTCCCTTGCTCTTGTCCTCCCACTAACCCCTGACTTTACTTCCAAGATATTCCCAAACCACTCTTCAGCTTTACCCTTGAGCTTCGTTACACTCAGAGCCAAAATATCCAGGCTCCTTTCCTCAAATATACTACCTGTCTCTCCTTTTTTCTTATCTTGGTTACATCCACATACATTTAGACACCCCAATCTATTTATTTATTCTACTTTGTCCGTGTCTCCTGCGTTAGCGAGGTAACGCAAGGAAACAGACAAAATAATCGCCCAACTCACCCACCTACATATGTATATACACACACGTTCATACACGCAAATATACATACCTATACATCTCAACATATGCATATATATACATACGGAGACATATACATATATACACATGTACATAATTCATACACTCTGCCTTTATTCATTCCTATCGCCACCCCGCCACACATGAAATAACTGACCCCTCCCCTGGTATGTGTGAGAGTTAGCGCTAGGAAAGGACAACAATGTGCATATTCCTTCATTCTCTGTCTTTAGCTGTCATGTAATAATAAACCGAAACCACAACACACTTTCCACATCCAGGCCCCACAGAACTTTCCATGCTTTACCCCAGACGATTCACATGCCCTGGTTCAATCCATTGACAGCACGTCGACCCCGGTATACCACATCGTTCCAATTCACTCTATTCCTTGCACGCCTTTCACCCTCCTGCATGTTCAGGTCCCGATCACTCAAATCTTTTTCTCTCCATCTTTCCACCTCCAATTTGGTCTTCCATATATCATTGTTCCCTCCATCTCCGACATATATATCCTCTTGGTCAATCTTTCCTCAATCATTCCTTCCATGTGACCAAACCATTTCAAAACACCCTCTTCTGCTCTCTCAACCACACTCTTTTTATTACCACACATCTCTCTTACCCTATTATTAATTATTTAATCAAACCACCTCACAACACATATTGTCCTCAAACATCTCATTTCCAGCACATCCACCCTCCTCCGCAAAACTCTTTTTATAGCACACCCTTCGCAAACATATAACATTATTAGTACCACTTTTCCTTCAAACATAACCATTTTTGCTTTCCGCGATAATGTTCTCGACTTCCACACATTGTTTAACGCTCCAACAAATTTCGCCCCCTCCCCAACCCTATGATACACTTCAGCTTCCATGGTTCCATTCGCTGCCAGATCAACTCCCAGTTATCTAAAACACTTCCTTTCCTCCCTTCCTCTAGTTTTTCTCCATTCAAACTTACTTCCCAATTTATTTGTCCCTCAACCCTACTGTACCTAATAACCTTGCTCTTATTCATATTTACTCTCAGCTTTCTTCTTTCACACTCTTTACCAAACTCAGTCACCAGCATCTGCAATTTCCCACACGAATCAGCCACCAGCGCTGTATCATCAGCGAACAACAACTGACTCATTTCCCAAGCTCTCTAATCCATAACAAACTACATACTTGCCCCTCTTTCCAAAAATGTTACATTCACGTCCCTAACGACCCCAACCATAAGCAAATTAAACAGCCATGAAGACATCACACACCCCTGTCGCAAACCGACATTTAATGAGAACCAGTCACTTACCTCTCTTCCTCCACGTACACATGCCTTATGTCCTCGATAAAAACTTTTCACTGCTTCTAACAACTTGCCTCCCACACCATATATTCTTAATACCTTAAATAATGTATCTCTGTCAACTCGATCATATGCTTTCTCCAGATTCATAAATGCTGCATACAAATACATTTGCTTTTCTAAGTGTTTCTCACATACATTCTTCAAAGCAAACACCTGATCCAAACATCCTTTACCACATCTAAAACCACACTGCTGTTCCCCAATCTGATGCTCTGTAAACGCCGTCCCTCTCCAAATCAATACTCTCCCATATAATTTACCAGGAATACTCAACAAACTTATACCTATGTCATTTGAGCACTCACTTTTATCCCCTTTGCGACTGTACAATGGCACTATGCAAGCATTCCCTCAATCCTCAGGCACTTCACCATGAGTCATATATACATTAAATAACCTTACCAACTAGTCAACAATACAGTTACCCCCTTTTGTAATAAATTCCACTGCAATACCATCGAAACCTTTTGCCTTGTCGTCTTTCATCTCCCGCAAATCTTTTACTGCCTCTTCTCTGTTTACCAAAGATTTCTCGCTAACCCTCTCACTTTGCATACCACCTCGACGAAAACACTCTATATCTGCCACTCTATCATCAAACATTCAACAAACCTTCAAAATATTCATTCCATCTCCTTTTCACATGACTACTACTTGTTATCACATCCCCATTTTCCCCCTTAACTGAAGTTCCTATTTGTTCCCTTGTCTCACGCACTTTATTTACCTCTTTCCCAAACATCTTTTTATTCTCCCTAAAATCTAAAGATACTCTCTCACCCCTACTCTCAAATGCCCTCTTTCTCACCTCGTGCACCTTTCTATTGACCTCCTGCCTCTTTCTTTTATATATCTTACAGCCATTTGCATTAGTTCCCTGCAAAAATCGTCCAAATGCCTCTCTCTTCTCTTTCATTAATAATATCACTTTTTCATCCCACCACTTACTACCATTTCTAATTTGCCCAATTCCCACACTTCTCATGCCACAAGCATCCATTGGGCAAACCATCATTCCTTACTTAAATACATCCCATTCCTCCCCCATTCCCATTGCATCCTTTGTTCCCACATTTTAACATTCTGTATTCAGTCTCTTCCTCACAAAAGTCTCCTTCTCAAATTCACTTACTCTCACCATTCTCTTCACCCCAAAATTCTCTCTTCTTTTCTGAAAACCTCTACAAGTCGTCACATTCGATTACAGAAGATAATGATCAGACATCCCTTCAGCTGCACTTCTCAGCACATGAACATCCAAAAGTCTCTCTTTCGCGCGCCTAACAATAAACACGTAATCCAATAACGCTCTCTGACCATCTCTCCTACTTACATACGTATACTTATGTATATCTCCCTTTTTAAACCAGGTATTCCCAATCACCAGTCCTTTTTGGGCACATAAATCTACAAGCTCTTCAACATTTGCATTAACAACACTGAACACCCCATGTTTACCAATTATTCCCTCAACTGCCACATTACTCACCTTTGCATTCAAATCACCAATCACTATAACCCGGTCTTGTGCATAAAAACAACGAACACACTCATTCAGCTGCTCCCAAAACACTTGCCTCTCATGATCTTTCTTCTCATGCCCAGGTGCATATTCACCATTAATCACCCACCTCTCTCCATCAACTTTCAATGTTACCCATATCAATCTAGAGTTTACTTTCTTACACTCTATCAAATACTCCCACCACTCCTGTTTCAGGAGTAGTGCTACTCCTTCCCTTGCTCTTGTCCTTCCACTAACCCCTGACTTTACTTCCAAGATATTCCCAAACCACTCTTCAGCTTTACCCTTGAGCTTCGTTACACTCAGAGCCAAAACATCCAGGCTCCTTTCCTCAAATATACTACCTGCCTCTCCTTTTTTCTTATCTTGCTTACATCCACATACATTTAGACACCCCAATCTATTTATTTATTCTACTTTGTCCGTGTCTCCTGCGTTAGCGAGGTAACGCAAGAAAACAGACAAAATAATCGCCCAACTCACCCACCTACATATGTATACACATACACGTCCATACACGCAAATATACATACCTATACATCTCAACATATGCATATATATACATACGGAGACATATACATATATACACATGTACATAATTCATACTGTCTGCCTTTATTCATTCCTATCGCCACCCCGCCACACATGAAATAACTGACCCCTCCCCTGGTATGTGTGAGAGTTAGCGCTAGGAAAGGACAACAATGTGCATATTCCTTCATTCTCTGTCTTTAGCTGTCATGTAATAATAAACCGAAACCACAACACACTTTCCACATCCAGGCCCCACAGAACTTTCCATCCTTTACCCCAGACGATTCACATGCCCTGGTTCAATCCATTGACAGCACGTCGACCCCGGTATACCACATCGTTCCAATTCACTCTATTCCTTGCACGCCTTTCACCCTCCTGCATGTTCAGATCCCGATCACTCAAATCTTTTTCTCTCCATCTTTCCACCTCCAATTTGGTCTTCCATATATCATTGTTCCCTCCACCTCCGACACATATATCCTCTTGGTCAATCTTTCCTCAATCATTCCTTCCATGTGACCAAACCATTTCAAAACACCCTCTTCTGCTCTCTCAACCACACTCTTTTTATTACCACACATCTCTCTTACCCTATTATTAATTATTCAATCAAACCACCTCACAACACATATTGTCCTCAAGCATCTCATTTCCAGCACATCCACCTTCCTCCGCAAAACTCTATTTATAGCACACCCTTCGCAACCATATAACATTATTAGTACCACTTTTCCTTCAAACATACCCATTTTTGCTTTCCGCGATAATGTTCTCGACTTTCACACTTTGTTTAACGCTCCAAGAAATTTCGCCCCCTCCCCAACCCTATGATACACTTCAGCTTCCATGGTTCCATTCGCTGCGAGATCAACTCCCAGATATCTAAAACACTTCCCTTCCTCCATTCCTCTAGTTTTTCTCCATTCAAACTTACTTCCCAATTTATTTGTCCCTCAACCCTACTGTACCTAATAACCTTGATCTTATTCATATTTACTCTCACCTTTCTTCTTTCACACTCTTTACCAAACTCAGTCACCAGTATCTGCAATTTCCCACACGAATCAGTCACCAGCGCTGTATCATCAGCGAACAACAACTGACTTATTTCCCAAGCTCTCTCATCCATAACAAACTACATACTTGCCCCTCTTTCCAAAACTGTTGCATTCACGTCCCTAACGACCCCATACATAAGCAAATTAAACAGCCATGAAGACCACACACCCCTGTCGCAAACCGACATTTAATGAGAACCAGTCACTTACCTCTTTTCCTCCACGTACACATGCCTTATGTCCTCGATAAAAACTTTTCACTGCTTCTAACAACTTGCCTCCCACACCATAAATTCTTAATACCTTAAATAATGTATCTCTGTCAACTCGATCATATGCTTTCTCCAGATTCATAAATGCTGTATACAAATATATTTGCTTTTCTAAGTGTTTCTCATATACATTCTTCAAAGCAAACACCTGATCCAAACATCCTTTACCACATCTAAAACCACACTGCTGTTCCCCAATCTCATGCTCTGTACACGCCGTCCCGTCTCCAAATCAATACTCTCCCATATATTTTACCAGGAATACTCAACAGGCACCTCACCATGGGTCATATATACATTAAATAACCTTCCCAACTAGTCAACAATACAGTCACCCCCTTTTTTAATAAATTCCACTGCAATACCATCGAAACCTTTAGCCTTGCCGGCTTTCATCTCCCGCAAAGCTTTTACTGCCTATTCTCTGTTTATCAAAGTTTTCTCTCTAGCCCTCTCACTTTGCATACCACCCCGACCAAAACACTCTATATCTGTCACTCTATCATCAAACATTCAACAAACCTTCAAAATACTCAATCCATCTCCTTCTCACATCACCACTACTTGTTATCACCTCCCAATTTTCCACCTTCACTGAAGTTTCCATTTGTTCCTATGTCTTACGCACTTTATTTACCTCTTTCCAAAAGATCTTTTTATTCTCCCTAAAATCTAATGATACTCTCTCACCTCTACTCTTAAATGCCCTCTTTTTCACTTTGTGCACCTTTCCATTGACCTCCTGCCTCTTTCTTTTATACATCTTACAGTCATTTCCATGAGTTCCCTGCAAAAATCGTCCAAATGCCTCTCTCTTCTCTTTCACTAATAATCTTACCTCTTCACCCAACCACTTACTACCCTTTCTAATTTGCCCAATTCCCACACTTCTCATGCCACAATCATCCATTGCGAAAGCCATCATTGCTTCCTTAAATACATCCCATTCCTCCCCCACTCCCATTACGTCCTTTGTTCCCACGTTTTAACATTCTGTACTCAGTCTCTCCTGATACTTCCTCACAAAAGTCTCATTCTCAAACTCACTTACTCTCAACATTCTCTTCACCCCAACATTCTCTCTTTTTTTCTGAAAACCTCTACAATTCGCCACCTTAGATTTCAGAAGATAATGATCAGACATCCCTTCAGTTGCACTTCTCAGCACAATAACATCCAAAAGTCTCTCTTTCGCGCGCCTATCTATTAACACTTAATCCAATAACGCTCTCTGACCATCTCTCCTATTCACATACGCATACTTATGTATATTTCCCTTTTTAAACCAGGTATTCCCAATCACCAGTCTTTTTTCAGCACATAAATCTACAAGCTCTTCACCATTTGCATTTACAACACTGAACACCCCATGTATACCAATTATTCCCTCAACTGCCACATTACTCACCTTTGCATTCAAATCACCCATCACTGTAACCCGATCTTGTGTATCAAAACAACGAACACACTCATTCAGCTGCTCCCAAACACTTGCCTCTCATAATCTTTCTTTTCATGCCCAGGTGCATATGCACAAATAATCACCCATATCTCTCCATCAACTTTCAGTTTTACTCATATCAATCTAGAGTTTACTTTCTTACACTCTCTTAAATACTCCCATCACTCCTGTTTCAGGAGTAGTGCTACTCCTTCCCTTGTTCTTGTCTCTCACGAACCCCTGACTTTACTTCCAAGACATTACTAAACCACTCTTCACCTTTACCCTTGAACTTCGTTTCACTCAGAGCCAAAACATCCAGTCTCCTTTCTTTAAATATACTGCCTACCTCGCCTTTTTTCTCCTCTTGGTTACATCGACACATATTTAGACTCCCCAATCTATTTATCTATTCTACTTTGTCGATGTCTCCTGCGTTAGCGAGGTAACGCAAGGAAACAGACGAAACAATGGCCCAATCCGCCCACCTATATATGTGTATACATACACGTCCAGACACGCAAATATACATACCTATACATCTCAACGTATGCATGCATATACATACGCAGACATATACGTATATACACATGTACATAATTCATAATGTCTGCCTTTATTCATTCCTATGGCCACCCCACCACACATGAAACAACAAACCCCTCCCCTGGTATGTATGACAGGTAGCGCTAGGAAAGGACAACAATGGGCATATTCCTTCATTCTCAATCTTTAGCTGTCATGTAATAATAAACCGAAACCACAACTCCCTAACCACATCCAGGCCCCATAGAACTTTCCATGGTTTACCCCAGACGATTTACATGCCCTGTTCCATCCATTGACAGCACGTCGACCCCGGTATACCACATCGTTCCAATTAACTTTATTCCTTGCACGCCTTTCACCCTCCTGCATGTTCAGGTCCCTATCACTCAAAATCTTTTTCACTCCATCTTTCCACCTCCAATTTGGTCTTCCACATCTCCTTGTTCCCTCCGCCTCCGACACATATATCCTCTTCGTCAATCTTTCCTCAATCATTCCTTCTATGTGACCAAACCATTTCTAAACACCCTCTTATGCTCTCTCAACCACTCTTTTTATTACCACATATCTCTCTTACCCTGTTATTAATCATTCGATCAAACAACCTCGCACCATATATTGTCTTCAAACATCTCATTTCCAGCACATCCACCCTCCTCCGCAAAACTCCATCTATAGCCCACCCCTCGCAACCATATAACATTTTTAGAACCACTATTCCTTCAAACATACACATTTTGCTTTCCGAGATAACGTTCTCGACTTCCACACATTGTTGTACGATCCAAGAACTTTCACCCCCTCCCCAACCCTATGATTCACTTCCGCTTCCATGGTTCCATTCGCTGCCAGATCAACTCCCAGATATCTGAAAAACTTCCCTTCCTCTAGTTTTTCTCCATTCAAACTTACCTCCCAATTGACTTGCCCCTCAACCCTACTCTACCTAATAACCTTGCTCTTATTCACATTTACTCTCAGCTTTCTTCTTTCACACTCTTTACCAAACTCAGTCACCAGCATCTGCAGTTTCCCACACGCATCAGCCACCAGCGCTGTATCATCAGCGAACAACAACTGACTCACTTCCCAAGCTCTCTCATCCATAACAAACTACATACTTGCCCCTCTTTCCAAAACTGTTGCATTCACGTCCCTAATAACCCCATCGATAAGCAAATTAAACAGTCATGAAGACATCACACACCCTGTCGTAAACCGACATTCTCTGAGAACAAGTCACTTCCCTCTCTTCTTCCACGTACACATGCCTTATATCCTCGATAAAAACTTTTCACTGCTTCTAACAACTTGCCTCCCACATCATATATACTTAATGCCTTAAATAATGTATCTCTGTCAACTCGATCATATGCTTTCTCCAGATTCATAAATGCTGCATACAAATCCATTTGTTTTTCTAAGTATTTCTCACATACATTCTTCAAAGCAAACACCTGATCCACACATCCTCTACCCCATCTGAAAACACACTTCTCTTCCCCAATCTGATGCTCTGTACACGCTGTCCCTCTCCAAATCAATACTCTCCCATATAATTTACCAAGAATACTCAACAAACTTATACCTATGTTATTTGAGCACTCACTTTTATCTCCTTTGCTATTGTACAATGGCATTATGCAAGCATTCCCCCAATCATCAGGCACCTCACCATGAGTCATATATACATTAAATAACCTTACAACTAGTCAACAATACAGTCACCCCCTTTTGTAATAAATTCCACTGCAATACCATCGAAACCTTTTGCCTTGCCGGCTTTCATCTCCCGCAAAGCTTTTACTGCCTCTTCTCTGTTTACCAAAGATTTCTCTCTAACCCTCTCACTTTGCATACCACCTCGACGAAAACACACAATATCTGTCACTCTATCATCAAACATTCAACAAACCTTCAAAATACTCATTCCATCTCCTTTTCACATGCATACTACTTGTTATCACAACCCCATTTTCCCCCTTAACTGAAGTTCCCATTTGTTCCCTTGTCTTACGCACTTTATTTACCTCTTTCCCAAACATCTTTTTATTCTCCCTAAAATCTAAAGATACTCTCTCACCCCGACTCTCAAATGCCCTCTTTTTCACCTCATGCACCTTTGTATTGACCTCCTGCCTCTGTCTTTTATACATCTTACAGTCATTTGCATCAGTTCCCTACAAAAATCGTCCAAATGCTTCTCTCTTCTCTTTCACTAATAATCTTACTTTTTCATTCCACCACTTACTACCCTTTCGAATTTCCCCAATTCCCACACTTCTCATGCCACAAGCATTCCTTGCGCAAGCCATAATTCCTTCCTTAAATACATCCCATTACTCCCCCACTCCCATTACGTCCTTTGTTCCCACGTTTTAACATTCTGTACTCAGTCTCTCCTGGTACTTCCTCACAAAAGTCTCCTTCTTAAACTCACTTACTGTCACCATTCTCTTTACCCCAACATTATCTCTTCTTTTTCTGAAAACCTCTATAAGTCGTCACCTTCGATTCCAGAAGATAATGATCAGACATCCCTCCAGTTGCACTTCTCAGCACATTAACATCGAAAAGTCTCTCTTTCGCGCGCCTATCAATTAATACGTAATCCAATAACGCTCTCTGACCGTCTCTCCTACTTACATACGTATACTTATGTTTATCTCCCTTTTTAAACCAGGTATTCCCAATCAACAGTCCTTTTTCATCACATAAATCTACAAGCTCTTCGCCATTTGCATTTACAACACTGAACACCCCATGTTTACCAATTATTCCCTCAACTGCCACATTACTCACCTTTGCATTAAAATCACCCATCACTGTAACCCGGTCTTCGGCATCAAAACAACGAACACACTCATTCAGCTGCTCCCAAAACACTTGCCTCTCATGATCTTTCTTTTCATGCCCAGGTGCATATGCACCATTAATCACTCATATCTCTCCATCAACTTTCAATGTTACCCATATCAATCTAGAGTTTACTTTCTTACACTATCAAATACTCCCACCACTCCTGTTTCAGGAGTAGTGCTACTCCTTCCCTTGCTCTTGTCCTTCCACTAACCCCTGACTTTACTTCCAAGATATTCCCAAACCACTCTTCAGCTTTACCCTTGAGCTTTGTTACACTCAGAGCCAAAACATCCAGGCTCCATTCCTCATATATAGTACCTGTCTCTGCTTTTTTCTCATCTTGGTTATATACACATACATTTAGACACCCCAATCTATTTATTTATTCTACTTTGTCGATGTCTCCTGCGTTAGCGAGGTAACGCAAGGAAAAAGACGAAACAATGGCCCAACCCACCCACATACATATGTATATACATACACGTCCATACACGCAAATATACATACCTATACATCTCAACATATGCATATACATACATACGGAGAAATATACATATATAGACATGTACATAATTCATACTGTCTGCCCTTATTCAATCATATCGCCACCCCGCCACACATGAAATAACAGACCCCTCCCCTGGTATGTGTGAGAGTTAGCGCTAGGAAAGGACAACAATGGGCATATTACTTCATTCTCAGTCTTTAGCTGTCATGTAATAATAAACCGAAACCACAACACACTTTTCAAATCCAGGCCCCACAGAACTTTCCATGCTTTACCCCAGATGATTCACATGCCCTGGTTCAATCCATTGACAGCACGTCGACCGCGGTATACCACATCGTTCCAATTCACTCTATTCCTTGCACGCCTTTCACCCTCCTGCATGTTCAGGTCCCGATCACTCAAAATCTTTTTCTCTCCATCTTTCCACCTCCAATTTGGTCTTCCACATCTCCTTGCTCCCTCCACCTCCGACACATATATCCTCTTGGTCAATCTTTCCTCAATCATTCCTTCCATGTGACCAAATCATTTCAAAACACCCTCTTATGCTCTCTCAACCACACTCTTTTTATTACCACACATCTCTCTTACCCTATTATTGATCATTCAATCAAACCACCTCACAACACATATTGTCCTCAAACATCTCATTTCCAGCACATCCACACTCCTTCGGAAAACTCTATCTATAGCCCACCCCTCGCAACCATATAACATTATTAGTACCATTATTCCTTCAAACATACCCATTTTTGCTTTCCGCGATAATGTTCTCGACTTCCACACATTGTTTAATGCTCCAATAAATTTCGCCCCCTCCCCAACCCTATGATACACTTCAGCTTCCATGGTTCCATTCGCTGCCAGATCAACTCCCAGATATCTAAAACACTTCCCTTCCTCCCTTCCTCTAGTTTTTCTCCATTCAAACTTACTTCCAAATCTATTTGTCCCTCAACCCTACTGTGCCTAATAACTTTGCTCTTATTCATATTTACTCTCAGCTTTCTTCTTTCACACTCTTTAACAAAATCAGTCACCAGCTTCTGCAGTTTCCCACACGAATCAGCCACCAGCGCTGTATCATCAGCGAACAACAACTGTCTCACTTCCCAAGCTCTCTCATCCATAACAAACTACATACTTGCCCCTCTTTCCAAAACTGTTGCATTCACGTCCCTAACGACCCCATCCATAAGCAAATTAAATAGCCATGAAGACATCACACACCCCTGTCGCAAACCGACATTTACTGAGAACCAGTCACTTACCTCTCTTCCTCCACGTACACATGCCTTATATCCTCGATAAAAACTTTTCACTGCTTCTAACAACTTGCCTCCCACACCATATATTTTTAATACCTTAAATAATGTATCTCTGTCAACTCGATCATATGCTTTGTCCAGATTCATAAATGCTGCATAAAAATCTATTTCCTTTTCCAAGTGTTTCTCATATACATTCTTCAAAGCAAACACCTGATCCAAACATCCTTTACCACATCTAAAACCACACTACTGTTCCCCAATCTGATGCTCTGTACAAGCCGTCCCTCTCCAAAGCAATACTCTCCCATATAATTTACCAGGAATACTCAACAAAATTTTACATATGTCATTTGAGCACTCACTTTTATCCCCTTTGCGATTGTACAATGGCACTATGCAAGCCTTCCCACCGATCCTCAGGCACCTCACCATGGGTCATATATACATTAAATAACCTTACCAACTAGTCAACAATACAGTTAACCCCTTTTTAATAAATTCCACTGCAATACCATTGAAACCTTTTGCCTTGCCGGCTTTCATCTCCCGCAAAGCTTTTATTGCCTATTCTGTGTTTACCAAAGATTTCTTTCTAACTCTCTCACTTTGCATACCACCTCGACCAAAACACTCTATATCTGACACTATATCATCAAACATTCAACAAACCTTCAAAATACTCAATCCATCTCCTCTCACATCACCACTACTTGTTATCACCTCCCCATTTTCCCCCTTCACTGAAGTTTCCATTTGTTCCTTTGTCTTACGCACTTTATTTACCTCTTTCCAAAAGATCTTTTTATTCTCCCTAAAATATAATGATACTCTCTCACCTCTACTCTCAAATGCCCTCTTTTTCACCTCCTGCACATTTCTATTGACCTCCTGCCACTTTCTTTTATACATCTTACAGTCATTTGCATTAGTTCCCCGCAAGAATCGTCCCAATGCCTCTCTCTACTCTTTCACTAATAATCTTACCTCTTCACCCCACCACTTACTACCTTTTCTAATTTGCCCAATTCCCACACTTCCCATGCCACAAGCATACATTGCGCAAGCCATCATTGTTTCCTTAAATACATCCCATTCCTCCCCCACTCCCATTACGTCCTTTGTTCCCACGTTTTAACATTCTGTACTCAGTCTCTCTTGATACTTCCTCAGAAAAGTCTCATTCTCAAACTCACTTTCTCTCAACATTCTCTTAACCCCAACATTCTCTCTTCTTTTCTGAAAACCTCTACAAGTCGCCACCTTCGATTCCAGAAGATAATGATCAGACATCCCTCTAGTTGCACTTCTCAGCACAATAACATCCAAAAGTCTCTCTTTCGCGCGCCTATCAATTAACACGTAATACAATAACGCTCTCTGACCATCTCTCCTACTTACATACGCATACTTATGTATATCTCTCTTTTTAAGCCAGGTATTTCCCAATCACCAGTCCTTTTTCATCACATAAATCTACAAGCTCTTCACCATTTGCATTTACAACACTGAACACCCCATGTATACCAATTATTCCCTCAACTGCCACATTACTCACCTTTGCATTCAAATCACCCACTGTAACCCGGTCTTGTGCATCAAAACAACGAACACACTCATTCAGCTGCTCCCAAAACACTTGCCTCTCATGATCTTTCTTTTCATGCCCAGGTGCATATGCACAAATAATCACCCATCTCTCTCCATCAACTTTCAGTTATACTCATATCAATCTAGAGTTTACTTTCTTACACTCTCTCAAATACTCCCATCACTCCTGTTTCAGGAGTAGTGCTACTCATTCCCTTGTTCTTGTCTCTCACTAACCCCTGACTTTACTTCCAAGACATTCCCAAACCACTCTTCACCTTTACCCTTGAGCTTCGTTTCACTCAGAGCCAAAACATCCAGTCTCCTTTCCTCAAATATGCTGCCTATCTCGTCTTTTTTCTCATCTTGGTTACATCCACACATATTTAGACTCCCCAAGCTATTTATTTATTCTACTTTGTCGATGTCTCCTGCGTTAGCGAGGTAACGCAAGGAAACAGACGAAACAATGGTCCAACCCGCCCACCTACATATGTATATACATACACGTCCACACATGCAAATATACATACCTATACATCTCAACGTATGCATACATATACATACGCAGACATATATATATATATATACACATGTACATAATTCATAATGTCTGAATTTATTCATTCCTATGGCCACCCCGCCACACATGAAACAACAAACCCCTCCCCTGGTATGTGTGACAGGTAGCGCTAGGAAAGGACAACAATGGGCATATTCCTTCATTCTCAGTCTTTAGCTGTCATGTAATAATAAACCGAAACCACAACTCCCTAATCATATCCAGGACCCACAGAACTTTCCATGGTTTACCCCAGACGATTCACATGCCCTGTTCAATCCATTGACAGCACGTCGACCCCGGTATACCACATCGTTCCAATTCACTCTATTCCTTGCACGCCTTTCACCCTCCTGCATGTTCAGGTCCCGATCACTCAAAATCTTTTTCACTCCATCTTCCCACCTCCAATTTGGTTTTCCTCATCTTGCTCCCTCCGCCTCCGACACATATATCCTCTTCGTCAATCTTTTCTCAATCATTCCTTCCATGTGACCAAACCATTTCTAAACACCCTCTTCTGCTCTCTCAACCACACTCTTTTTATTACCACACATCTCTCTTACCCTGTTATTAATCATTTGATCAAACAACCTCACACCACATATTGTCCTCAAACATCTCATTTCCAGCACATCCACCCTCCTCCGAAAAACTCCATCTATAGCCCACACCTCGCAACCATACAACATTTTTAGAACCGCTAATCCTTCAAACATGCACATTTTGCTTTCCGAGATAACGATCTCGACTTCCACACATTGATGTACGCTCCAAGAACTTTCACCCCCTCCCTAACCCTATGATTCACTTCCGCTTCCATGGTTCCATTCACTGCCAGATCAACTCCCAGATATCTAAAACACTTCCCTTCCTCTAGTTTTTCTCCATTCAAACTTACTTCCCAATTGACTTACTCTCAGCTTTCTTCTTTCACACACTTTACCAAACTCAGTCACCAGCATCTGCAGTTTCCCACACGAATCAGCCACCAGCGCTGTATCATCAACGAACAACAACTGACTCACTTCCCAAGCTCTCTCATCCATAACAAACTACATACTTGCCCCTCTTTCCAAAACTGTTGCATTCACGTCCCTAATAACCCCATCGATAAGCAAATTAAACACCCATGAAGACATCACACACCCTGTCGCAAACCGACATTCACTGAGAACCAGTCACTTACCTCTCTTCCTCCACGTACACATGCCATATATCCTCGAAAAAAACTTTTCACTGCTTCTAACAACTTGCCTCCCACACCATATATTCTTAATACCTTAAGTAATGTATCTCTGTCAACTCGATCATATGCTTTCTCCAGATTCATAAATGCTGCATACAAATCCATTTGCTTTTCTAAGTATTTCTCACATACATTCTTCAAAGCAAACACCTGATCCAAACATCCTCTACCACATCTGAAACCACACTGCTGTTCCCCAATCTGATGCTCCGTACACGCCGTCACTCTCTAAATCAATACTCTCCCATATAATTTACCAGGAATACTCAACAAACTTATACCTATGTTATTTGAGCATTCACTTTTATCCCCTTTGCGATTGTACAATGGCACTATGCAAGCATTCCCCTAATCCTCAGGCACCTCACCATGGGTCATATATACATTATATAACCTTACCAGCTAGTCAACAATACAGTCACCCCCTTTTTTAATAAATTCCACTGCAATACCATCCAAACCTTTTCCTTTGCCGGCTTTCATCTCCCGCAAATCTTTTACTGCCTCTTCTCTGTTTACCAAAGAATTCTTTCTAACCCTCTCACTTTGCATACCACCTCGACGAAAACACTCTATATCTGCCACTCTATCATCAAACATTCAACAAACCTTAAAAACACTCACTCAATCTCCTTCTCACATCACCAACACTTGTTATCACCTCCCCATTATCCCCCTTCACTGAAGCTCCAATTTGTTCCCTTGTCTTACGCACTTTGTTTACCTCTTTCCAAAACATCCTTTTATTCTCCCTAAAATCTAATCATACTCTCTCACCTCTACTCTCAATGGCCCTCTTTTTCACCTCGTGCAAATTTCTATTGACCTTCTGCCTCCTTCTTTTATACATCTCACAGTCATTTGCATTAGTTCCTTGTAAAAATCGTACTTCTTCATCCCAGCACTTACTACCCTTTCTAATTTGCCCAATTCCCACACTTCTCATGCCACAAGCATCCCTTGCGCAAGCCATCATTGCTTCCTTAAATACCTCCCATTCCTCCCCCACTCCCATTACGTCCTTTGTTCCCACGTTTTAACATTCTGTACTCAGTCTCTCTTGGTACTTCCTCACAAAATTCTCCTTCTCAAACTCACTTACTCTCACCATTCTCTTCACCCCAACATCCTTTCTTCTTTTCTGAAAACCTCTACAAGTCGTCACCTTCGATTCCAGAAGATAATGATCAGATATCCCTCCAGTTGCAACTCTCAGCACTTTAACATTCAAAAGTCTCTCTTTCGGGCGCCCATCAATTAACACGTAATCCAATAACGCTCTATGACAATCTCTCCTACTTAAAGGGAAGGAGTAGCACTACTCCTGAAACAGGAGTTGTGGGAGTACGTGATAGAATATAAGAAAGTAAATTCTAGATTGATATGGGTAAAACTGAAAGTTGATGGAGAGAGATGGGTGACTATTGGTGCATATGCAGCTGAATTAGTGTGTTAGTGGTTTTGATGCACAGGACCGGTTTATAGTGATGGGCGATTTGAATGCAAAGGTGAGTAATGTGGCAGTTGAGGGAATAATTGGTATACATGGGGTGTTCAGTGTTGTAAATGGAAATGGTGAAGAACTTGTGGATTTGTGGACGTGTGGACTGGTGATTGGGAATACCTGGATTAAAAAGCGAAATATACATAAGTATACGTATGTAAGTAGGAGAGATGGCCAGAGAGCGTTATTGGATAATGTGTTAATTGATAGGCGCACGAAAGAGAGACTTTTTGATGTTAATGTCCTGAGAGGTATAGCTGGAAGGATGTCTTATCATTATCTTGTTGAGGCGAAGGTGAAGATTTGTCGGGGTTTTCAGAAAACAAGAGAGAATGTTGGGGTGAAGAGAGTGGTGAGAGTAAGTGAGCTTGGGAGGGAGATTTGTGTGAGGAAGTACCAGGAGAGACTGAGTACAGAATGGAAAAAGGTGAGAACAAAGGAGGTAAGGGGAGTGCGGGAGGAATGAGATGCATTTAGGGAAGCAGTGATGGCTTGCGCCAAAGAAGCTTGTGGCATGAGAAGCGTGGAAGGTGGGTTGATTAGAAAGGATAGCGCGTGCTGGGATGAACAAGTAAGATTATTAGTGAAAGAGAAGAGAGAGGGATTTGGACGATTTTTGCAGGAAAAAATTGGAAATGCGTGGGAGATGTATAAAAGAAAGAGGCAGGAGGTCAAGAGAAAGGTGCAAGAGGTGAAAAAGAGGGCAAATGAGAGTTTGGGTGAGAGAGTATCAATAAACTTTAGGGAGAAAAAAAAGATGTTTTGGAAGGAGGTAAATAAAGTGCGTAAGACTAGGGAGCAAATAGGAAATTCAGTGAGGGGGGCTAATGGGGAGCTGATAACAAGTAGAGGTGATGTGAGAAGGAGATGGAGTGAGTATTTTGAAGGTTTGTTGAATGTGTTTGATGATCGAATTCAGATATAGGATGTTTTGGTCGAGGTGGTGTGCAAAGTGAGAGGGTCAGAAAAAATGATTTGGTAATCAGAGAAGAGATACTGAAAGCTTAGCGGAAGATGAAAGCTGGTAAGGCAGCAGGTTTGGATGGTATTGCAGTGGAATTTATTAAAAAAGGGGGTGACTGTATTGTTGTCTGGTTAGTAAGGTTATTTAATGTATATATGATTCATGGCGACGTCCCAGATTATTGGAGGAATGCTTGCATAGTGCCGTTGTACAAAGGCAAAGGGGATAAGAGTGAGTGCTCAAATTACAGAGATATAAGTCTGCTGAGTATTCCTGGTAAATTATATGGGAGGGTATTGATTGAGAGGGTGAAGGCATGTACAGAGCATCAGATTGGGGAAGAGCAGTGTGGTTTCAGAAGTGGTAGAGGATGTGTGGATCAGGTGTTTCCTTTGAAGAATGTATGTGAGAAATACTTAGAAAAGCAAATGGATTTGTAGGTAGCATTTATGGATCTGGAGAAGGCATATGATAGAGTTGATAGAGATGCTCTGTGGAAGGTATTAAGAATATATGGTGTGGGAGGCAAGTTGTAAGAAGTGAAAAGTTTTTATCGAGGATGTAAGGCATGTGTACGTGTAGGAAGAGAGGAAAGTCATTGGTTCTCAGTGAATGTAGGTTTGCGGCAGGGGTGTGTGATGTCTCCATGGTTGATTAATTTGTTTATGGATGGGGTTGTTAGGGAGGTGAATGTAAGAGTTTTGGAAAGATGGCAAGTATGTAGTCTGTTGTGGATGACAGAGCTTGAGAAATGAGTGGGTTGTTGTTCGTTGATGATACAGCGGTGGTGGCTGAATCATGTGAGAAACTGCAAAAGCTGGTGACTGAGTTTGGTAAAGTGTGTAAAAGAAGAAAGTTAAGAGTAAACATAAACAAGAGCAAGGTTATTAGGTACAGCAGGGTTGAGGGTCAAGTCAATTAGGAGGTAAGTTTGAATGGAGAAAAGCTGGATGAAATAAAGTGTTTTAGATATGTGGGAGTGGATCTGGCAGCGGATGGAACCATGGAAGGGGAAGTGAATCATAGGGTGGGGGAGGGGGTGAAAATTCTGGGAGCCTTGAAGAATGTTTGGAAGTCGAAAACATTATCTTAGGAAGCAAAAATGTGTGTGTTTCAAGGAATAGTGGTTCCAACAATGTTGTATGGTTGCGAGTCGTGGGCTATGGATAGAGTTGTGCGCAGGAGGGTGGATGTGCTGGAAATGAGATGTTTGGGGACAATATGTTTTGTGAGGTGGTTTGATTAAGTAATGCAAGGGTGAGAGAGACGTGTGGAAATAAACAGAGTATGGTTGAGAGAGCAGAAGAGGGTGTTTTGAAATGGTTTGGTCACTTGGAGAGAATGAGTGAAGAAAAATTGACCAAGAGAATTTATGTGTCAGGGGTGGAGGGAACGAGAAGTGGGAGACCAATTAGCGAGGTAGCGCAAGGAAACAGACGAAAGAATGGCCCAACCCACCCACATACACATGTATATACATACAAGTCCACATACGCAAATATACATAACTATACATCTCAATATACACATATATATACACACACAGACATATACATATATACACATGTACATAATTCATACTGTCTGCCTTTATTTATTGCCATCGCCACCTCGCCACACATGGAATAACAACCCCCTCCCCTCATATGTGCTAGGTAGCGCTAGGAAAAGACAACAAAGTCCCCATTCGTTCACACTCAGTCTCTAGCTGTGATGTAATAATGCACCGAAACTACAGCTCCCTTTCCACATCCAGGCCCAACAAAACTTTCCATGGTTTACCTCAGACGCATCACATGCCCTGGTTCAATCCATTGACAGCACATAGACCGCGGTATGGACTCTATCCATAGCCTACGCCTCGCAACCATACAACACTGTTAGAACCACTGTTCCTTCAAATATACCCATTTTTGCTTTCCGAGATAATGTTCTCGACTTCCACACGTTCTTCAAGGCTCCCAGAATTTTCGCCCTATCCCCCACCATATGATTCACTTCCGCTTCCATGGTTTCATCCGTTGCCAAATCCACTCCCAGTTATCTAAAGCAATTCACTTCCTCCAGTTGTTCTCCATTCAAACACCTCCCAATTGGCTTTACCCTCAACCCTACTGTACCCAATAACCTTGCTCTTATTTAAATTTACTCTCAACTTTCTTCTTTCATACACTTTACCAAACTCGGTCACCAGCTTCTGCAGTTTCTCACATGAATCAACTACCACCGCTGTATCATCAGCGAACAACAACTTATATATATATATATATATATATATATATATATATATATATATATATATATATATATATATATATATATATATATATATTTATCTATTTTTTCTTTCATACTATTCGCCATATCCAGCCTCAGCGAGGTAGCGTTAAGAACAGAGGACTTTGCCTCTGACGGAATATCCTTAGCCGGCCTCCTTCTGTGTTCCTTCCTTTGGAAAACTTAAAAAGAAAAAAAAATGAGAGGGGAAGATTTCCAGCTCCCCGCTCTCTTCCCTTTTAGTCGCCTTCTACAACACGCAGGGAATACGTGGGAAGTATTCTTTCTCCCCTATCCCCAGGGATAATATATATTTATTTGCTTCGTCGCTGTCTCCCGCTTTAGCGAGGTAGCGCAAGGAAACAGACGAAAAGAATGGCCCCACCCGCCCACATACACACGTATATACATACACGTCGACACACGCAAATATACATACCTATACATCTCAATGTACACACATATATACACACACAGACATATACATATATACACATGTACATAATTCATACTGTCTGCCTTTATTTGTCCCCATCGCCACCTCGCCACACATGGAATAACAACCCCCTCTCCCCTCATGTGTGCGAGATAGCGCTAGGAAAAGACAACAAAGGCCCCATTCGTTCACAATCAGTCTCTAGCTGTCAAGTAATAATGCACCGAAACCACAGATCCCTTTCCACATCCAGGCTCCACACAACTTTCCATGATTTACCACAGACACTTCACATGCCCTGGTTCAATCCATTGACAGCACGTCGACCCCGTTATACCATATCGTTCCAATTCACTATATTCCTTGCACACCTTTCACCCTCCTGCATGTTCAGGCCCCGGTCACTCAAAATCTTTTTCACTCCATCTTTCCACCTCCAATTAGGTCTCCCACTTCTCCTCGTTCCCTCCACCTCTGACACATATATCCTCTTGGTCAATCTTTCCTCACTCATTCTCTCCATGTGACCAAACCATTTCAAAAGACCCTCTTCGGCTCTCTCAACCACGCTCTTTTTATTTCCACACATCTCTCTTACCCTTGCATTACTTACTCGATCAAAACCCCTCACACCATATATTGTCCTCAAACATCTCATTTCCAGCACATCCACCCTCCTGCGCACAACTCTATCCATAGCCCACGCCTCGCAACATACAACATTCTTGGAACCACAATTCCTTCAAACATACCCATTTTTGCTTTCCGAGATAATGTTCTCGACTTCCAAAC
>NC_092235.1:33231893-33271893 GCF_036320965.1 Panulirus ornatus | reverse complement strand
TGGAGTAACACAATCTCATTTATTAACTCTAACTCTATTACCAAGAGAAATATCATTGAATCTTCTATTATTGAATAAACAAAGAATTATAATCTTAACATTAGTGATGATCTATACAAATTAGATAACTTTATTGTTGATAAGATTTGTAAAATGGTAAGTTTATGAACGCTAGTTGTATGTTTTGGACAATCACATGTTTACCAAATGGCGTCCTAACTGCGTCCCTTCAATGTATATCAACTGACTGTTATATTTCTCTCTTGTGTCTCCCCTGATGATTTAATTATTACACGAAAGTGCACTCGGGAACTTTTCGTGTTTCATTTTCCCCGTGGACTCATAGGAATACATATATATATATATATATATATATATATATATATATATATATATATATATATATATATATATATCTTTATGTTTCTTTCAAACTATTCGCCATTTCCAGCGGTAGCGAGGTAGCGTTACGAAGAGAGAACTGGGCCTTTGAGGGAACATCCTCACCTGGCCCCCTTCTCTGTTCCTTCTTTTGGAAAATAAAAATAAAAAATAACGAGAGGGGAGGATTTCCACCCCCCCGCTCCTTCCCCTTTTAGTCGCCTTCTACGACACGCAGGAAAACGTGGGAAGTATTCTTTCTCCCCTATCCCCAGGGATAATATATATATATATATATATATATATATATATATATATATATATATATATATATATATATATATATATATATATTATCCTTGGGGATAGGGGAGAAAGAATAATATATATATATATATATATATATATATATATATATATATATATATATATATATATATATATATATATATATATATATATATATATATATATACATATATATATATATATATATATATATATATATATATATATATATATATATATATATATATATATATATATATATATATATATATATATACATATATATATATGTATACATATATATACATATATATATACATATATATATATATATATACATATATATATATATATATATATATATATATATATATATATATATATATATATATATATATATATATATATATATATATATATATATATATATATATATGTATATATATATATATAAATTATCCATGGGGATAGGGGAGAAAGAATACTTCCCACGTATTTCCTGAGTGTCGTAGAAGGTGACTAAAAGGGGAGGGATCGGGTTCCTGGAAATCCTCCCCTCTAGTTTTTTTCAATTTTCCAAATGAAGGAATAGAGAAGGGGGCTAGGTGAGGATATTCCCTCAAAGGCCCAGTCCTCTGTTCTTAACGCTACCTCGCTGACGCGGGATATGGCGAATAGTACGAAAGAAAAGAAAAGGTATATATATATTTTTTTTTCATTTTTTTCTTATTTTGCTTTCTCTCTGTCTCCCGCGTTTGTGAGGTAGCGCAAGGAAACAAACGAAAGAAATGGCCCAAACCACACCCATACACATGTATATACATACACGTCCACACACGCAAAAATACATACCTATACATCTAAATGTACACATACATATACACACACAGACACATACATATATACCCATGCACACAATTCACACTGTCTGCCTTTATTCATTCCCATCGCCACCTCCCCACACATGGAATACCATCCCCCTCCCACCTCATGTGTGCGAGGTAGCGCTAGGAAAAGACAACAAAGGCCCCATTCGTTCACACTCAGTCTCCAGCTGTCATGCAATAATGCCCGAAAGCATATATATATATATATATATATATATATATATATATATATATATATATATATATATATATATATATATATATATATATATATATATATATATATATATATATCTTTTGCGCAATCCATCACTGATTCCCTAAATACATCCCATTCCTCCCCCACTCCCCTTACTTCCATTGTTCTCACCTTTTTCCATTCTGTACTCAGTCTCTCCTGGTACTTCCTCACACAGGTCTCCTTCCCAAGCTCACTTACTCTCACCACCCTCTTCACCCCAACATTCACTCTTCTTTTCTGAAAACCCATGCAAATCTTCACCTTAGCCTCCACAAGATAATGATCAGACATCCCTCCAGTTGCACCTCTCAGCACATTAACATCCAAAAGTCTCTCTTTCGCACGCCTGTCAATTAACACGTAATCCAATAACGCTCTCTGGCCATCTCTCCTACTTACATAAGTATACTTATGTATATCTCGCTTTTTAAACCAGGTATTCCCAATCATCAGTCCTTTTTCAGCACATAAATCTACAAGCTCTTCACCATTTCCATTTACCACACTGAACACCCCATGTATACCAATTATTCCCTCAACTTCCACATTACTCACCTTTGCATTCAAATCACCATTCACTATAACCCGGTCTCGTGCATCAAAACCACTAACACACTCATTCAGCTGCTCCCAAAACACTTGCCTCTCATGATCGTTCTTCTCATGCCCAGTTGCATATGCACCAATAATCACCCACCTCTCTCCATCAACTTTCAGTTTTACCCATATTAATCGAGAATTTACTTTCTTACATTCTCTCACATACTCCCACAACTCCTGTTTCAGGAGTATTGCTACTCCTTCCCTTGCTCTTGTCCTCTCACTAACCCCTGACTTTACTCCCCAGACATTCCCAAACCACTCTTCCCCTTTACCCTTGAGCTTCGTTTCACTCAGAGCCAAAACATCCAGGTTCCTTTCCTCAAACAAACTACCTATCTCTCCTTTTTTCACATCTTGGTTACATCCACACACATTTAGGCACCCCACTCTGAGCCTTCGAGGAGGATGAGCACTCCCCGCGTGACTCCTTCTTCTGTTTCCCATTTTAGAAAGTTAATACAAGGAGGGGAGGATTTCTGGCCCCCCGCTCCCGTCCCCTCTAGGCGCTTTCTACGACACGCGAGGAATACGTGGGAAGTATTCTTTCACGCCTATCCCCAGGGATAATATACATATATATATACATATACACATACACACACATACACATACATACGCACATATACACACACACACACACACACACATATATATACATATGAAAAATGTAAGAAACAATTTAGAAAACTGAAACTTCTAGCTTGAAATGAATGAAAAAATGAATGTCACATAATGGTTCAACCGCTATCTATGGAAAAAGGAAATGTATAATTTATTTCCACAAACGTCAATAGCAGTTCTCATCAATTTAACCACTGTATCAATAAGCTTCACTGTCTAAGCTACATTTCTTCTCCAATTTCATTATTTTCTTGTCAAAACACCATGTATGAAAAAAGATGCTTGTGGCATGAGAAGAGCGGGAAGTGGGTTGATTAGAAAGGGTAGTGAGTGGTGGGTTGAAGAAGTAAGAGTATTAGTGAAAGAGAAGAGAGAGGCATTTGGACGATTTTTGCAGGGAAAAATGCAATTGAGTTGGAGATGTATAAAATAAAGAGACAGGAGGTCAAGAGAAAGGTGCAAGAGGTGAAAAAAAGGGCAAATGAGAGTTGGGGTGAGAGAGTATCATTAAATTTTAGGGAGAATAAAAAGATGTTCTGGAAGGAGGTAAATAAAGTGCGTAAGACAAGGGAGCAAATGGGAACTTCAGTGAAGAACGCAAATGGGGAGGTGATAACAAGTAGTGGTGATGTGAGAAGGAGATGGAGTGAGTATTTTGAAGGTTTGTTGAATGTGTTTGATGATAGAGTGGCAGATATAGGGTGTTTTGGTCGAGGTGGTGTGCAAAGTGACAGGGTTAGGGAAAATGATTTGGTAAACAGAGAAGAGGTAGTGAAAGCTTTGCGGAAGATGAAAGCCGGCAAGGCAGCAGGTTTGGATGGTATTGCAGTGGAATTTATTAAAAAAGGGGGTGACTGTATTGTTGACTGGTTGGTAAGGTTATTTAATGTATGTATGACTCATGGTGAGGTGCCTGAGGATTGGCGGAATGCTTGCATAGTGCCATTGTACAAAGGCAAAGGGGATAAGAGTGAGTGCTCAAATTACAGAGGTATAAGTTTGTTAAGTATTCCTGGTAAATTATGGTGGAGGGTATTGATTGAGAGGGTGAATGCATGTACAGAGCATCAGATTGGGGAAGAGCAGTGTGGTTTCAAAAGTGGTAGAGGATGTGTGGATCAGGTGTTTGCTTTGAAGAATGTATGTGAGAAATACTTAGACAAGCAAATGGATTTGTATGTAGCATTCATGGATCTGGAGAAGGCATATGATAGAGTTGATAGAGATGCTCTGTGGAAGGTGTTAAGAATATATGGTGTGGGAGGAAAGTTGTTAGAAGCAGTGAAAAGTTTTTATCGAGGATGTAAGGCATGTGTACGTGTAGGAAGAGAGGAAAGTGATTGGTTCTCAGTGAATATAGGTTTGCGGCAGGGGTGTGTGATGTCTCCATGGTTGTTTAATTTGTTTATGGATGGGGTTGTTAGGGAGGTAAATGCAAGGGTTTTGGAAAGAGGGGCAAGTATGAAGTCTGTTGGGGATGAGAGAGCTTGGGAAGTGAGTCAGTTGTTGTTCGCTGATGATACAGCGCTGGTGGCTGATTCATGTAAGAAACTGCAGAAGCTGGTGACTGAGTTTGGAAAAGTGTGTGGAAGAAGAAAGTTAAGAGTAAATGTGAATAAGAGCAAGGTTATTAGGTGCAGTAGGGTTGAGGGTAAAGTCAATTGGGAGGTAAGTTTGAATGAAGCAAAACTGAAAGAAGTAAAGTGTTTTAGATATCTAGGAGTGGATCTGGCAGTGGATGGAACCATGGAAACGGAAGTGGATCATAGGATGGGGGAGGGGGCAAAAATCCTGAAAGCCTTGAAGAATGTGTGGAAGTCGAGAACATTATCTCGGAAAGCAAAAATGGTTATCTTTGAAGGAATAGTGGTTCCAACAATGTTGTATGGTTGCGAGGCGTGGGCTATGGATAGAGTTGTGCGCAGTAGGATGGATGTGCTGGAAATGAGATGTTTGAGGACAATGTGTGGTGTGAGGTGGTTTGATCGAGTAAGTAACATAATTGTAAGAGAGATGTGTGGAAATAAAAAGAGCGTGGTTGAGAGAGCAGAAGAGGGTGTTTTGAAATGGTTTGGGCACATGGAGATAATGAGTGAGGAAAGATTGACCAAGAGGATATATGTGTCGGAGGTGGAGGGAACGACGAGAAGAGGGAGACCAAATTGGAGGTGGAAAGATAGAGTGAAAAAGATTTTGTGTGATCGGGGCCTGAACATGCAGGAGGGTGAAAGGAGGGCAAGGAATAGAGTGAATTGGATCGATGTGGTATACCGGGGTTGACGTGCTGTCAGTGGATTGAATCAAGGCATGTGAAGCGTCTGGGGTAAACCATGGAAAGCTGTGTAGGTATGTATATTTGCGTGTGTGGACGTATGTATATACATGTGTATGGGGGGGGTTGGGCCATTTCTTTCGTCTGTTTCCATGCTCTACCTAGCAAACGCGGGAGACAGCGACAAAGTATAATAAAAAAAATAAATATATATATATATATATGTATATATATATATATATATATATATATATATATATATATATATATATATATATATATATATATATATATATATATATATATATGTATGTATGTATTTTTTCTTTTTTTTTTGCTTTGTCGCTGTCTCCCGCGTTTCCAAGAATGGAAAAAGGTGAGAACAATGGAAGCAAGGGGAGTGGGGGAGGAATGGGATGTATTTAGGGAATCAGTGATGGATTGCGCAAAAGATGCTTGTGGCATGAGAAGAGTGGGAGGTGGGTTGATTAGAAAGGGTAGTGAGTGGTGGGATGAAGAAGTAAGAGTATTAGTGAAAGAGAAGAGAGAGGCATTTGGACGATTTTTGCAGGGAAAAAATGCAGTTGAGTGGGAGACGTATAAAAGAAAGAGACAGGAGGTCAAGAGAAAGGTGCAAGAGGTGAAAAAAAGCGCAAATGAGGGTTGGGGTGAGAGAGTATCATTAAATTTTAGGGAGAATAAAAAGATGTTCTGGAAAGAGGTAAATAAAGTGCGTAAGACAAGGGAGCAAATGGGAACTTCAGTGAAAGGCGCAAATGGGTATGTGATAACAAGTAGTGGTGATGTGAGAAGGAGATGGAGTGAGTATTTTGAAGGTTTGTTGAATGTGTTTGATGATAGAGTGGCAGATATAGGGTGTTTTGGTCGAGGTGGTGTTCAAAGTGAGAGGGTTAGGGAAAATGATTTGGTAAAAAGAGAAGAGGTAGTGAAAGCTTTGCGGAAGATGAAAGCCGGCAAGGCAGCAGGTTTGGATGGTATTGCAGTAGAATTTATTAAAAAATTGGGTGACTGTATTGTTGACTGGTTGGTAAGGTTATTTAATGTATGTATGACTCATGGTGAGGTGCCTGAGGATTGGCGGAATGCGTGCATAGTGCCATTGTACAAAGGCAAAGGGGATAAGAGTGAGTGCTCAAATTACAGAGGTATAAGTTTGTTGAGTATTCCTGGTAAACTATATGGGAGGGTATTGATTGAGAGGGTGAAGGCATGTACAGAGCATCAGATTGGGGAAGACCAGTGTGGTTTCAGAAGTGGTAGAGGATGTGTGGATCAGGTGTTTGCTTTGAAGAATGTATGTGAGAAATACTTAGAAAAGCAAATGGATTTGTATGTAGCATTTATGGATCTGGAGAGGGCATATGATAGAGTTGATAGAGATGCTCTGTGGAAGGTATTAAGAATATATGGTGTGGGAGGAAAGTTGTTAGAAGCAGTGAAAAGTTTTTATCGAGGATGTAAGGCATGTGTACGTGTAGGAAGAGAGGAAAGTGATTGGTTCTCAGTGAATGTAGGTTTGCGGCAGGGGTGTGTGATGTCTCCATGGTTGTTTAATTTGTTTATGGATGGGGTAGTTAGGGAGGTAAATGCAAGAGTTTTGGAAAGAGGGGCAAGTATGAAGTCTGTTGGGGATGAGAGAGCTTGGGAAGTGAGTCAGTTGTTGTTCGCTGATGATACAGCGCTGGTGGCTGATTCATGTGAGAAACTGCAGAAGCTGGTGACTGAGTTTGGTAAAGTGTGTGGAAGAAGAAAGTTAAGAGTAAATGTGAATAAGAGCAAGGTTATTAGGTACAGTAGGGTTGAGGGTCAAGTCAATTGGGAGGTGAGTTTGAATGGAGAAAAACTGGAGGAAGTGAAGTGTTTTAGATATCTGGGAGTGGATCTGGCAGCAGATGGAACCATGGAAGGGGAATTGGATCATAGGGTGGGGGAGGGGGCGAAAATTCTGGGGGCCTTGAAGAATGTGTGGAAGTCGAGAACATTGTCTCGGAAAGCAAAAATGGGTATGTTTGAAGGAATAGTGGTTCCAACAATGTTGTATGGTTGCGAGGCGTGGGCTATGGATAGAGTTGTGCGCAGGAGGATGGATGTGCTGGAAATGAGATGTTTGAGGACAATGTGTGGTGTGAGGTGGTTTGATCGAGTGAGTAACGTAAGGGTAAGAGAGATGTGTGGAAATAAAAAGAGCGTGGTTGAGAGAGCAGAAGAGGGTGTTTTGAAGTGGTTTGGGCACATGGAGAGAATGAGTGAGGAAAGATTGACCAAGAGGATATATGTGTCGGAGGGGGAGGGAACGAGGAGAAAAGGGAGACCAAATTGGAGGTGGAAAGATGAAGTGAAAAAGATTTTGTGTGATTTTGGCCTGAACATGCAGGAGGGTGAAAGGAGGGCAAGGAATAGAGTGAATTGGAGCGATGTGGTATACCGGGGTTGACGTGCTGTCAGTGGATTGAATCAAGGCATGTGAAGCGTCTGGGGTAAACCATGGAAAGCTGTGTAGGTATGTATATTTGCGTGTGTGGACGTATGTATATACATGTGTATGGGGGGGGGGGGTTGGGCCATTTCTTTCGTCTGTTTCCTTGCGCTACCTCGCAAACGCGGGAGACAGCGACAAAGTATAAAAAATATATATATATATATATATATATATATATATATATATATATATATATATATATATATATATATATATATATATATATATATATATATATATATAGATATATATATACATATATATATATATATATATATATATTAATATATATATATATATATATATATATATATATATATATATATATATATATATATATATATATATATATATATATATATATATATCTTTTTCTTTCAAACTATTCGGCATTTCCCGCATTAGCGAGGTAGCGTTAAGAACAGAGGACAAGTATAAAAAAAAAAAAAAAAAATATATATATATATATATATATATATATGTATATATATATATATATATATATATATATATATATATATATATATATATATATATATATATATATATAATATATATATATATTATATATATATATATATATATATATATATATATATATATATATATATATATATATATATATATATATATATATATATATATATATATATATATATATGTACATATATATATAAATATATTTTTTTTTCTTGCCGATCTCTCCCGCGTTTGCGAGGTAGCGCAAGGAAACAGACGAAAGAAATGGCCCAACCCACCCCCATACACATGTATATACATACGTCCACACACGCAAATATACATACCTACACAGCTTTCCATGGTTTACCCGAGACGCTTCACATGCCCTGATTCAATCCACTGACAGCACGTCAACCCCGGTATACCACATCGATCCAATTCACTCAATTCCTTGCCCTCCTTTCACCCTCCTACATGTTCAGGCCCCGATCACACAAAATCTTTTTCACTCCATCTTTCCACCTCCAATTTGGTCTCCCACTTTTCCTCGTTCCCTCCACCTCCGACACATATATCCTCTTGGTCAATCTTTCCTCACTCATTCTCTCCATGTGCCCAAACCATTTCAAAACACCCTCTGCTGCTCTCTCAACCACGCTCTTTATATTTCCACATATCTCTCTTACCCTTACGTTACTTACTCGATCAAACCACCACACACCACACATTGTCCTCAAACATCTCATTTCCAGCACATCCATCCTCCTGCGCAGAACTCTGTCCATAGCCCACGCCTCGCAACCATACAACATTGTTGGAACCACTATTCCTTCAAACATACCCATTTTTGCTTTCCGAGATAATGTTCTCGACTTCCACACATTCTTCAAGGCCCCCAGAATTTTCGCCCCCTCCCCCACCCTATGATCCACTTCCCCTTCCATGGTTCCATCCGCTGCCAGATCCACTCTCAGATATCTAAAACACTTTACTTCCTCCAGTTTTGCTCCATTCAAACTTACCACCCAATTGAATTGACCCTCAACCCTACTGTACCTAATAACCTTGCTCTTATTCACATTTACTCTCAACTTTCTTCTTTCACACACTTTACCAAACTCAGTCACCAGCTTCTGCAGTTTCTCACATGAATCAGCCACCAGCGCTGTATCATCAGCGAACAACAACTGACTCACTTCCCAAGCTCTCTCATCCCCAACAGACTTCATACATGCCCCTCTTTCCAAAACTCTTGCATTCACCTGCCTAACAACCCCATCCATAAACAAATTAAACAACCATGGAGACATCACACATCCCTGCCGGGAACATACATTCACTGAGAACCAATCACTTTCCTCTCTTCCGACATGTACACATGCCTTACATCCTCGATAAAAAGTTTTCACTGATTCTAACAACTTCTCTCCCACACCATATATTCTTAATACCTTCCACAGAGCATCTCTATCAACTCTATCACATGCCTTCTCCAGATCTATAAATGCTACATACAAATCCATTTGCTTTTCTAAGAATTTCTCACATACATTCTTCAAAGGAAACACCTGATCCACACATCCTCCACCACTTCTGAAACCACACTGCTCTTCCCCAATCTGATGCTCTGTACATGCCTTCACCCTCTCAATCAATACCCTCCCATATAATTTACCAGGAATACTCAACAAACTTATACCTCTGTAATTTGAGCACTCACTCTTATCCCCTTTGCCTTTGTACAATGGCACTATGCACGCATTCCGCCAGTCCTCAGGCACCTCACCATGAGTCATACATACATTAAATAACCTTACCAACTAGTCAATAATACAGTCAGCCCCTTTTTTCATAAATTCCATTGCAATACCATCCAAACCTGCTGCCTTGCCGGCTTTCATCTTCCGCAAAGCTTTTACTACCTCTTCTCTGTTTACCAAATGATTTTCCCTAACCCTCTCACTTTGCACACCACCTTGACCAAGACACCCTATATCTGCCACTCTATCATCAAACACATTCAACAAACCTTCAAAATACTTAGTCCATGTCCTTCTCACATCACCACTACTTGTTATCACCTCCCCATTTGCGCCCTTCACTGAAGTTCCCATTTGCTCCCTTGTCTTACGCACTTTATTTACCTCCTTCCAGAACATCTTTTTATTCTCCCTAAAATTTAATGATACTCTCTCACCCCAACTCTCATTTGTCCTCTTTTTCACCTCTTGCACCTTTCTCTTGACCTCCTGTCTCTTTCTTTTATACATCTCCCACTCAATTGCATTTTTTCCCTGCAAAAATCATCCAAATCCCTCACTCTTCTCTTTCACTAATAACCTTATTTCTTCATCCCACCACTCACTACCCTTTCCAATCAATCCACCTCCAACTCTTCTCATGCCACAAGCATCTTTTGCGAAATCCATCACTGATTCCCTAAATACATCCCATTCCTCCCCCACTCCCCTTACTTCCATTGTTCTCAACTTTTTCCATTCTGTACTCAGTATCTCCTGGTACTTCCTCACACAAGTCTCCTTCCCAAGCTCTCTTACTCTCACCATCCTCTTCAGCCCAGCATTCACTCTTCTTTTCTGAAAACCCATACAAATCTTCACCTTAGCCTCCACAAGATAATTATCAGACATCCCTCCAGTTGCACCTCTCAGCACATTAACATCCAAAAGTCTCTCTTTCGCGCGCCTGTCAATTAACACGTAATTCAAAAACGCTCTCTGGCCATATCTCCTACTTACATACGTATACCTATGTATATCTCGGTTTTTAAACCAGGTATTCCCAATCACCAGTCCTTTTTCAGCACATAAATCTACAAACTCTTCACCATTTCCATTTACAATATATATATATATATATATATATATATATATATATATATATATATATATATATATATATATATATATATATATATATATATATATATATATATATATATATATATATATATATATATATATATATATATATATTTCCCTGGGGATAGGGTTTCCCTGGGGATAGGGGAGAAAGAGTACTTCCCACGTTTTCCCTGCGTGTCGTAGAAGGCGACTAAAAGGGAAGGGAGCGGGGGGCTGGAAATCCTCCCCTCTCGTTTTTTCTTTTTTTTAATTTTCCAAAAGAAGGAACAGAGAAGAGGGCCAGGTGAGGATATTCCCTCAAAGGCCCAGTCCTCTGTTCTTAACGCTACCTCGTTATCGCGGGAAATGGCGAATAGTATGAAAAAAAAAAAAAATATATATATATATATATATATATATATATATATATATATATATATATATATATATATATATATATATATATATATAGATATATATATATATATATATATGTAGGTTTGCGGCAGGGGTGTGTGATGTCTCCATGGTTGTTTTATTTGTTTATGGATGGGGTTGTTAGGGAGGTAAATGCAAGAGTTTTGGAAAAAGGGGCAAGTTTGAAGTCTGTTGGGGGTGAGAGAGTTTGGGAAGTGAGTCAGTTGTTGTTCGCCTATGATACAGCGACAAAGCAATATAATATATATATATATATATATATATATATATATATATATATATATATATATATATATATATATATATATATATATATATATATATTTATATATATATATATTTTTTTTTTTTTAAACTATTCGCCATTTCCCGCGTTAGCGAGGTAGCGTTATATATATATATATATATATATATATATATATATATATATATATATATATATATATATATATATATATATATATATATGGATGGGGTTGTTAGGGAGGTGAATGCAAGTGTTTTGGAAAGAGGGGCAAGTATTAATTCTGTTGGGGATGAGAGAGCTTGGGAAGTGAGTCAGTTCTTGTTCGCTGATGATACAGCGCTGGTGGCTGATTCATGTGAGAAACTGCAGAAGCTGGTGACTGAGTTTGGTAAAGTGTGTGAAAGAAGAAAGTTAAGAGTAAATGTGAATAAGAGCAAGGTTATTAGGTACAGTAGGGTTGAGGGTCAAGTCAATTGGGAGGTGAGTTTGAATGGAGAAAAACTGGAGGAAGTGAAGTGTTTTAGATATCTGGGAGTGGATCTGGCAGCGGATGGAACCATGGAAGCGGAAGTGGATCATAGGGTGGGGGTGGGGGCGAAAATTCTGGGAGCCTTGAAGAATGTGTGGAAGTCGAGAACATTATCTCGGAAAGCAAAAATGGGTATGTTTGAAGGAATAGTGGTTCCAACAATGTTGTATGGTTGCGAGGCGTGGGCTATGGATAGAGTTGTGCGCAGGAGGATGGATGTGCTGGAAATGAGATGTTTGAGGACAATGTGTGGTGTGAGGTGGTTTGATCGAGTTAGTAACGTAAGGGTAAGAGAGATGTGTGGAAATAAAAAGAGCGTGGTTGAGAGAGCAGAAGAGGGTGTTTTGAAATGGTTTGGGCACATGGAGAGAATGAGTGAGGAAAGATTGACCAAGAGTATATATGTGTCGGAGGTGGAGGGAACGAGGAGAAGAGGGAGACCAAATTGGAGGTGGAAAGATGGAGTGAAAAAGATTTTGTGTGATCGGGGCCTGAACATGCAGGAGGGTGAAAGGAGGGCAAGGAATAGAGTGAATTGGAGCGATGTGGTATACCGGGGTTGACGTGCTGTCAGTGGATTGAATCAAGGCATGTGAAGCGTCTGGAGTAAACCATGGAAAGCTGTGTAGGTATGTATATTTGCGTGTGTGGACGTATGTATATATATGTGTATGGGGGGGGTTGGGCCATTTCTTTCGTCTGTTTCCTTGCGCTACCTCGCAAACGCGGGAGACAGCGACAAAGCAAAAAAAAAAAAAAAAAAAAATATATATATATATATATATATATATATATATATATATATATATATATATATATATATATATATATATATATATATATATATATATGTTTATACATATATATATATATATATATATATATATATATATATATATATATATATATATATATATATATATATATATATATATATATATATATATATATATATATATATATATATATATATTTCTTTTTTTTTTTTTTCTTATACTTTGTCGCTGTCTCCCGCGTTTGCGAGGTAGCGCAAGGAAACAGACGAAAGAAATGGCCCAACCCCCCCCATACACATGTATATACATACGTCCACACACGCAAATATACATACCTACACAGCTTTCCATGGTTTACCCCAGACGCTTCATATGCCTTAATTCAATCCACTGACAGCACGTCAACCCCGGTATACCACATCGCTCCAATTCACTCTATTCCTTGCCCCCCTTTCACCCTCCTTCATGTTCAGGCCCCGATCACACAAAATCTTTTTCACTCCATCTTTCCACCTCCAATTTGGTCTCCCTCTTCTCCTCGTTCCCTCCACCTCCGACACATATATCCTCTTGGTCAATCTTTCCTCACTCATTCTCTCCATGTGCCCAAACCACTTCAAAACACCCTCTTCTGCTCTCTCAACCACGCTCTTTTTATTTCCACACATCTCTCTTACCCTTACGTTACTCACTCGATCAAACCACCTCACACCACACATTGTCCTCAAACATCTCATTTCCAGCACATCCATCCTCCTGCGCACAACTCTATCCATAGCCCACGCCTCGCAACCATACAACATTGTTGGAACCACTATTCCTTCAAACATACCCATTTTTGCTTTCCGAGATAATGTTCTCGACTTCCACACATTCTTCAAGGCCCCCAGAATTTTCGCCCCCTCCCCCACCCTATGATCCACTTCCGCTTCCATGGTTCCATCCGCTGCCAGATCCACTCCCAGATATCTAAAACACTTCACTTCCCTCAGTTTTTCTCCATTCAAACTCACCTCCCAATTGACTTGACCCTCCACCCTACTGTACCTAATAACCTTGCTCTTATTCACATTTATTCTTAACTTTCTTCTTCCACACACTTTACCAAACTCAGTCACCAGCTTCTGCAGTTTCTCACATGAATCAGTCACCAGCGCTGTATCATCAGCGAACAACAACTGACTCACTTCCCAAGCTCTCTCATCCCCAACAGACTTCATACTTGCCCCTCTTTCCAAAACTCTTGCATTTACCTCCCTAACAACCCCATCCATAAGCAAATTAAACAACCATGGAGACATCACACACCCCTGCCGCAAACCTACATCCACTGAGAACCAATCACTTTCCTCTCTTCCTACACGTACACATGCCTTACATCCTCGATAAAAACTTTTCACTGCTTCTAACAACTTTCCTCCCACACCATATATTATTAATACCTTCCACAGAGCACCTCTATCAACTCTATCATATGCCTTCTCCAGATCCATAAATGCTACATACAAATCCATTTGCTTTTCTAAGTATTTCTCACATACATTCTTCAAAGCAAACACCTGATCCACACATCCTCTACCACTTCTGAAACCACACTGCTCTTCCCCAATCTGATGCTCTGTACATGCCTTCACCCTCTCAATCAATACCCTTCCATATAATTTACCAGGAATACTCAACAAACTTATACCTCTGTAATTTGAGCACTCACTCTTATCCCCTTTGCCTTTGTACAATGGCACTATGCACGCATTCCGCCAATCCTCAGGCACCTCACCATGAGTCATACATACATTAAATAACCTTACCAACCAGTCAACAATACAGTCACCCCATTTTTTAATAAATTCCACTGCAATACCATCCAAACCTGCTGCCTTGCCGGCTTTCATCTTCCGCAAAGCTTTCACTACCTCTTCTCTGTTTACCAAATCATTTTCCCTAACCCTCTCACTTTGCACACCACCTCGACCAAAACACCCTATATCTGCCACTCTATCATCAAACACATTCAACAAACCTTCAAAATACTCACTCCATCTCCTTCTCACATCACCACTACTTGTTATCACCTCCCCATTTGCGCCCTTCACTGAAGTTCCCATTTGCTCCCTTGTCTTACGCACTTTATTTACCTCCTTCCAGAACATCTTTTTATTCTCCTTAAAATTCAATGATACTCTCTCACCCCAACTCTCATTTGCGCTTTTTTTTCACCTCTTGCACCTTTCTCTTGACCTCCTGTCTCTTTCTTTTATACATCTCTCAATCAATTGCATTTTTTCCTTGCAAAAATCGTCCAAATGCCTCTCTCTTCTCTTTCACTAATACTCTTACTTCTTCATCCCACCACTCACTACCCTTTCTAATCAACCCACCTCCCACTCTTCTCATGCCACAAGCATCTTTTGCGCAATCCATCACTGATTCCCTAAATACATCCCACTCCTCCCCCACTCCCCTTGCTTCCATTGTTCTCACCTTTTTCCATTCTGTACTCAGTCTCTCCTGGTACTTCCTCACACAGGTCTCCTTCTCAAGCTCACTTACTCTCACCACCCTCTTCACCCCAACATTCACTCTTCTTTTCTGAAAACCCATACAGATCTTCACCTTAGCCTCCACAAGATAATGATCAGACATCCCTCCAGTTGCACCTCTCAGCACATTAACATCCAAAAGTCTCTCTTTCGCACGCCTGTCAATTAACACGTAATCCAATAACGCTCTCCGGCCATCTCTCCTACTTACATAAGTATACTTATGTATATCTCGCTTTTTAAACCAGGTATTCCCAGTCATCAGTCCTTTTTCAGCACATAAATCTACAAGCTCTTCACCATTTCCATTTACAACACTGAAAACCCCATGTATACCATTTATTCCCTCAACTGCCACATTACTCACCTTTGCATTCAAATCACCCATCACTATAACCCGGTCTCGTGCATCAAAACCACTAACACTCATTCAGCTGCTCCCAAAACACTTGCCTCTCTTGATCTTTCTTCTCATGCCCAGGTGCATATGCACCAATAATCACCCACCTCTCTCCATCAACTTTCAGTTTTACCCATATTGATCGAGAATTTACTTTCTTACACTCTATCACATACTCCCACAACTCCTGTTTCAGGAGTATTGCTACTCCTTCCCTTGCTCTTGTCCTCTCACTAACCCCTGACTTTACTCCCCAGACATTCCCAAACCACTCTTCCCCTTTACCCTTGAGCTTCGTTTCACTCAGAGCCAAAACATCCAGGTTCCTTTCCTCAAACATACTACCTATCTCTCCTTTTTTCACATCTTGGTTACATCCACACACATTTAGGCACCCCACTCTGAGCCTTCGAGGAGGATGAGCACTTCCCGCGTGACTCCTTCTTCTGTTTCCCATTTTAGAAAGTTAATACAAGGAGGGGAGGATTTCTGGCCCCCCGCTCCCGTCCCCTCCAGTCGCTTTCTACGACACGCGAGGAATACGTGGGAAGTATTCTTTCACCCCTATCCCCAGGGATAATATACATATATATATACATATACACATACACACACATACACATACATACGCACATATACACACACACACACATACATATATATACATATGAAAAATGTAAGAAACAATTTAGAAAACTGAAACTTCTAGCTTGAAATGAATGGAAAAAAATGAATGTCACATAATGGTTCAACCTCTGGCTATGGAAAAAATGAAATGTATAATTTATTTACACAAACGTCAATAGCAGTTCTCATCAATTTAACCACTGTATCAATATATATATATATATATATATATATATATATATATATATATATATATATATATATATATATATATATATATATATATATATATATATATAAGCCAGGTTGCATTTAGATCACACTCTCTAAAACTAAACCATCGCATCAAAATTTTTTGTGCCCTTTCTGAGATCTTTCGTCCTTACTTCTCTCGATACCTGGTGTGTAACCACTCGTAACTCTCTCTGATATATACCTATTCATTCTAGGGTTCACTTCCTTACACTATTTTACATATTTTTATACCTTCTTTTTCAGGAAATGTGACAAATTTTCCTCCTGAGGCGTTTCCATCATTTTTTTTTCCCTTCCATTTAAGGTTAGTTTCACTCTGACCTTGAATATCCATGTTTCTCTCCCGAAATAAACTCCTTATCTCTCATGTCTTTTTAACATCCTGGTTACATTCATGCATATCATAACACTTCAACCATAGCGATCGGCGAGTATAAGCCATCTTAGCTCTTTCTCTTACAGCTTTTATCATTGGGAATACAAGAACATGAAAGTTTTCATTCCCCTCTTTACGTTTCTTACTCACCTTTGAGAGTTGACAAGGAATACGAGTTGCCTTCCCATAATTTTAGGGCTTTACGTAACTATTAATTTCTACCACTTTGATAGGGACTTGTTGGAACCAGATACATTAAGCTTTTTCCCATTTGAGTCTTCCTCTGACACATATTGTAGATCTTTATAGACCTTAGTCCATGTTTCATACAGTTCTGGATCCGTAACATTCTGTTTTCCTTATACAAAGGAACTGGAACAAAAACAAACCATTGCGTGCTTTCCAGGCTGTTTGTGATATCACAAGGTGTCAGAAACGTACACATTAGTGTCGAAGTTAGAGGTAATACACGTAATTCAGAAAGAATAATGTGCAAATTGTCAGTGTGACTAAGGAGGCGCATATATGTAAGTCGTGGACTTGAAGTGAAGTATTTATCAAGCTATTTTCAAGCGCATCTATGTTATTGCTCTCAGCTACCTTAACTGGTAAATTGTTCCATACGTTAACAATGCTGTTGGAGAAAAATACTTTGCCTCAGTCGAAGTTCAAAGTTTGCCCAAGACTTTCCGTACATTGCTAGGAGTAATCTTGATAAATCTAGATTATCAAAGTCTTTGAACATTTGGAATACTTATAAAGATCACCTCTTAACCTTATCTTTCCTATGCTAAATATAATCAAGTCGTTTAATCTGCTCTCTAAGGATCGTTTTTCAGTCCGGAAATCATCTCGGCAGCTCGATGATGTACTCTCTTCGTTTTGTAATTTCTTTAAGGCAGGATGACCAAAACTGAACACAATATTCAAGAAGTGGATGAATCAATGAATTGGAAAGATTAAGGATGATTTCCCTATACTTAGATTTAAATCGCTTTTCCACTGCTTCATTGCATTGCTTATCTGGTTTTATGTCACCGTGTATTATCAAGCCTAAGTCTTTGCAGCTGCAGCTGTTACTGCTGTTACTACGAACGCTACCGCTGATGCTAACATGACATGCATGCAAACAGGGTCGACGCAGGCAAGCAAAGCACTAATAATGTGTCGTCGTCGGGTGGCTAAGGAGGGGAGGGGTTTGGAATTTTGTGATGATGTACGGCTTGTACTTAACAACAGCCATATAATATAATAATAACAATGATGATGATGATGATAATAATAATAATAATAATAATAATAATAATAATAATAATAATAATAATAATAATGATAATAATAATAATAATAGCAACAACAACCAGCAGTTCAACAGAATTCGTACTGTAGCTTTCTTTCTCATTTCTACTTCCTATATGTAAAACTTTGCACTTATCGATATCGAAATTCATTAGCCATCTTTGAGCCCAGTTCATCAATTCGTCTGTGTCTGTTCGATACTGTATATGTTCAAGTTCATCTGTACATTAATTTCCCATCTTTGTATCATAAGCAACCTTTAATATCGTGCAATGCAGCCCAGTGTCAATATCATTAATTTATATGAAGAAAACAACCGGTTCCAATACTGATCCTTGTGGCACTCGTTACTTCTGATCATTCTCAGCCTTGACCAGTAATCACAACCCTTTGTTTACGGCTAGTCAGTCAACCAGTATCTATTCCACTGAAGTGCAGCCCCATAACTGATATGTGATTTAATTATTGCTAGGTACCTTAGATGCGAAGCTCATCCGAATGTTTCTTTGAAAATCTAGATAGATGACTTTAACTGTTTTACTTTCGTCATATATGCTGATTATATTATCAAATGTAACGAGCAAATATGGCACACGAGCAATTTCGTTGAAGACTATGCTGAGAATCGTTTATTTAGTAGTGGTCTTCTATATGATATACAATGTTATCACACATGATGGTTTCCATAAGTTTTCCAACTATAGATGTTATGCTAATGGGACGATAGTTCCCGGGCACTGATTTATTAACATTTTTGGCAAACTTCCATTCATGTGCAACTTTTCCTGTAGCAAGTGATTTATTGAAAAGGGTACTCAAGGGTTAACTATCTCATTTATCGATTCTTTCATTGTTTTCGGTTCAAACATACTAGGGCTTGCTTTTCTATTAGTTATCATTTCGTTCATTGCTGGAAATATTTCTACGGTAATTATATCAACTTGTTGCAGAACCTTCTTCTCTCTTATCAGTAATACTGAATTCGAGAAATGAGTTGTGACTTCGATCGCAGATACAGATACAAAAACGTCGCTTAATTTTGTCGTGGCTTCGTTGTCTTTTGTCGTGGCTTCGTTGTCTTGAATCAAGTACCGTTTTCCGTAATTAATAAAATTATTGATTGAGTAATAACTTTCTTGCTTCTAACATATCTATGAAACTTCTTAGGATGTCTTATCCTATTTTCAGCAATATACGCTTCATAGTGACGCTTACTTTGTTGTATAAATCTTACTTCCTCAACGCGCTTTTACGTAACTTACACAATCATGTTGGTTATTGGGTTCTCAGAGTTTCTTGAAAGCTCATTTATCAGACAGCAGGGTCTTTTTACTTTATCGTTCCATCACTCTACCTTCTTTTTAGAAACAGACCAGCTACTACTCTTTGGCAAGTATGTTCCCTCTAATGCTTTGAAGGTTTCATTGAGTATATTATCCCAGGTTTGCCAATCAAGAGCAATGCAAAGATCATTAAGTTTGATATTGGGTATTATATAGCGACTGTCATGTTGACATTACATACAGTGTTGACAGCGATCTCAAAAGTAATTTGTTGGTGATGACTTGTACCAAACTTTTCTCCAACTTGAACATTATCAACGAGATCCTCATTTTATTCTCTGCTACTTTACATATGACCTTATTCTGAGAGTAATCTCTCTTTGCTTTATATGACAATTTCCTCCTCGATGCTCTTCATTTTTTCCTTCCTAGATATATCCTCATCTAATCTCTGGTGTTTTGCTTCTGAACGATTTTCTCAAACATTTGCTTTTCTTTCTCACTGCATTTATTCTCTCCATCTACCACGGTGCATGTCAGTATTTAGCACCCACCACGATCTAGAACGTCCTCTGCAATCTAGTTCCTCTTATAGTCAGGATCACCCAAGTCCCTTCAAAACTCTAATCATCCGGAAACTCAACTGAACTACACGTCAAATTTATGAATTCTTTAACCATATCAAACAGAGACTTTCGTTTTTCTCGTGCATGTTTGGGAATTTTCTGTGTTCTTGCGTAACTTTTCAATCAATGATCTGTTGTCAGAATCCATAAATCTAAAGTGACCAGAGTATTTTCAAAGGAGTTTTTGGCTAAAGGTGAAACGAAATTTATTGTGCATATATGGTCAAACTGTCGACTGTGTGTCCTTCCCATTTGCACCTTGTTCAGTGTGTCCGTTCCAAATGTGCCGTGTCCAGTGTGTCCATTCCACTTGTCCATTGTAAGTGGATGATATCTTCTCTTTCCCTTAACTGAGTTACATGCAAACGGAGTGTTTCAGTGGTTTGATGTCACAACTCATATTTCACAGATAGTCCTCAATACATCAGAACTGTATTGATGTAGCCTCATACTGCAGCATTTGAAATGTGTAAGTCTTCATTGCGAATGACTCATAGTCTGCTTTGAGTTTCGAGTATACATTGTCTTAGATACTTTGTATCATGTTGTAAGCTTCAGTCACTGTCAAAAGTCCACACCGGGGATGGGACTTAATTGAGACATTGAGATTATGAAAGAGAAAAGAAGAAACAAAAATATTCACGAATTCTGGAGGAAAGTGAGATACCTGTATTTTAGACGTGCAAGGTCATTGGAAATGACGTGAGAGGGTAGAGTTCCAAAGCTTCAAGGTGAAGGGAAAGAAACTGTTATCAAAACAGCCTACCCCTAAGCTGCCAGCGGCCCTACAAGCAGCCAGCTTTCGGGAGCAAAAACCAAAGTAATACCTATAGAAGAGGAAAGTGAACCGACATTACTGCGTAGGGCAAGCGGGTCAAGTTTTCAAGTTTGCCTGGCAGAGTTTGAGTCGAACCGCTTTCGACGAAACTCTAACAAGTAAGGGTGTGGGAACAGTACTCCATACAAGGACGAATCAATCATTTTTACAAACGGAGCAACCATTTAGAAGGAAAGAGGTTTGAATATCTAACCAAGAACCCAGTTTCTTAGAGGCAGACTGAGTCATTTTCGTAATGTGGGAATTCCAATAAAGAATGGATGTTAAGTAATACCAAGTATGTTCATTGAGCCAATACATGGAATTAGAGAATCATTAAAGGAGAGACGAGAGTCCTGAGGAGTTATCGATAGAGAGATAGGTAAAAACTAGATCTTGGAGGCATTAAGCTTGGCTAGATTTCATCTACCCAGCACAGATATCCTATCCAAGTCTGAATGATTAAGGGTTTGTCGAGACAAGATGCAGATTGAGTGAGAAACGAAGCAGAATTGAAGGATGTGGATGAATCCAGTGCTGAGTCAGTGTGTGAGTGCAGTTAGTTACTTGTGGAAAAGAGGAGATCGTTAATGAAAAGGAGAAAAAAGTTAGGGGACAGGGAAGAACCTTGAGGGACACCGCTGTTTGCGGACAAAAAAGGGAAGGCTGATCCATCAACAACCACAGAGATCTATTGCTCAGAGAGGAATGGAACAAAGTGAGGGAGGGAAGCCAAAAGAGGGGAGCTTAGAGATGAGACCCCGATGATATATTCTGTCTAAAGCTTTGGTTATGTCAAGGGCTACTACATAGGATCCCCAAATATCTTTTCAGGAATGATGACGAGATGTTGATAAGATGGGAAAGAATAACATCAGTGGAACTCGCCTTACTGAAGCCATGCTTTTGATTAGAGAGAGGACTGTCAGATAGTAGAAGTCCAAAGATATGGGAAATGCGAAGGGATTCAAAGACTTTGGAGATGGTAGATGTCAAATCAACAGGACCATCACCCTCTTTAGGGATGGGATGTATTAATGCATGTTTCCAGGAAGGAAAATTTTTTTTCTTTTAAGCAGAAACGGAACAGACGAGCAAGCACAGGTGTAAGTTCAGAGCAGACTTGTTTTAGTACACGGGGACGGACGCCATCAGGCCCTTGTTTCATTAATGATTTTTTGTCATGTGTTGTAGTGTCCTGTATATGGCTGTCAATTTTGTGGTGTTAGAAGAATTCCTGTAAGCAGCATGAATAAGACAGTAATGGAAGACGTTGTTTGACCAGGTTGACTGTTTTATGCTGGCTTTAGCACTGGAATGAGAAGATATCTGGGTCTTGGATCAAGATGAGGTGAACACAGCTCAGCACTGCATTCAGAGCTACTGATGACTTGGTAGAAATAGCATATGAGTATTCAGATTAGATGGTTCTACCTCCTCCGTTAACAGTCATTTGACTCAATAAAATCCCACGAGCTAAGCGTCAAAACAAGAGCTTAAGGTTATCCATCCTTGGTGTTCGTAACGACTGCAAATAATTCTTATACTCAATAGTCATCTACCATCGGTGGAACCAAATAATGGACAAAAAAAAAAAAAATATGGGTTTTCCCAGTGTTTTTGCACATAGATGTACTTTACCACAAAATCAACCCTTATCATTCATAACTGCCTCTCAGCAAGTGTGTGTTATCATTGGTCATAATGTTGAGAGCAATGTTACTCTGAAAGTCGCTTTAGATGAACTGGTAAGGAAAGCCTTATTGTAAACTATTAGGCACTATATATCATATCATAATTTGCTTTGGAAAGACCCGTAAGCTTGTGTGAACATGGTTCAAACTATTACGAGACAGGTTCATAATTCAATAACTTCCATTGTATACCCATTAGTGCACTGGTGTATGTGGTATGAATAAGGAAAATGGTAATGATGCTATGTTATCAGGTGCCGAAAGCTGCCTAAAGGTTTGAAGGAGTGGCCAGCCTTTAATACCCTCAAGAAAACCATCGATGATTTCAATGACATGTGTCCTCTACTGGAGCTCATGTCCAACAAGGCTATGAAGCCACGCCACTGGCAGCGCATTGCCGAGGTCATAAATCGTCCCCTGGAGGTGGATAGTGAGAACTTTTGCCTGAAAAACATCATGGACACTCCTCTCTTGCAGTTCAAGGAAGATATAGAGGTAAGACTAAATTTTCAGTTTTATAAAGTTTTTGACTAATGCTTACCTCACATAGTATCATTACTGTATACATTTGTAGTACGATAGGTGTAGCATGATAGAAAGCAGACCGAGAATAATGTTCAAAGGTGCCACTTTATGAAAGAAATAAAATATCAGGAAACAATGTAAATCTTTCTGAACGTACATCGTAAAACAAAGAACCTTTCACATAGTATTTGATGCAGACTGATTAATTCAAGTTTACCCTCACTTTCGTCTTAATCCTTTTGAGAATAGTACAGTCAGCAAAATATGTATAACCACGTTTGCCGTACTTTGAATTTTGAAAAGCAGTACGAAGAATTAGGATACATTCTCATAGGTGTGTTTTGTATTAGTAGGCCAGCTTTCCTTATTCAGCGATGGCCGTACCTGAATAGTAAGACAACTTTCCTCATTTAGAGATGGCACTACCTGGATAGTAAGCCAGCTTTCCTGATTTGACGATGACACTGTCATACAAGTGGATACGAGTGGAGTAATGAACAAAATTAAATGAATGGAATTATTACCAGGTACTTACGTATTTCAATCATCTGTTGATTGTTATGTTGAACTTTTTTCCGGTTTGTTTTTGAAGTGTACCTTAATATCTCTCATTTGTGTAAAAGAAAAATAAGTAATATATAGCGTAATCTAAATGAAAGATACAGTGATGAGTGAATGTTTGGAAGATTTAGCAGAGTCAAAAACTTACATTTCAAACCAAAAGCACTGCAGAAATCTTTTGACCTTATCGCTGTATTCTTTTTCCTTGCATGTCATGTGGTCTTACATAATTCCTTCGTTCACTTTTCTATAGCTGCTGTTGACGTATGACATGGACAAAACACCCATATACGACTTGGAGTCTGATTCAGTTACATATGTTTCGACCTAGATTCACATCTGAGCATTTATGGTTAATCGTGCCACAAAATCATGTAATCAACGGAAAATTAAGCTCTCGTTAGTCTGATAATTCCCTTGCATGTGAAATAAGGATGACCTAGGTCAGATGTGTACCTCAACATAACAATCAAATTTTTCAATGACGCAGTTGACTCTGTTATTTTCTTATTTTTTTTTTTTTCATACGATTCGCCATTTCCCGCATTTGCGAGGTAGCGTTAAGAACAGAGGACTGGGCCTTAGAGGGAAAATCCTCACCTGGCCCCCTTCTCTGTTCCTTCTTTTGGAAAATTAAAAAAAAACGAGAGGGGAGGATTTCCAGCCACCCGCTCCCTCCCCTTTTAGTCGCCTTCTACGACACGCAGGGAATACGTGGGAAGTATTCTTTCTCCCCTATCCCCAGGGATTTTCTTATAGCATTCGAAAATATGGCAACTCATCTCGTTAATTTCCTAAAATGTTAAGAATGATTATGGTCAATTTAGTAAATTACATTTGCTTATGGCATTCTTACGAGCAATATATTTTCAAAGTTATTTCAAAAATTTTAATCAGAAATATGGTATAAGCAAATGATTCTATAATGTACAAGAATGGAAGAATAATCAGAAGAAGCAACCACAGGCAAATCGAAATCTCTTTTGCCTTGGGTTAAACATATAGTTCTTATTGACTGTAACGATCTGTGTCAAAATGATTTCATGAGGATAAAAAGAGTTATGTACTAAAACAAACAGTCGAACTAGCACTGGCGTAAAATGCTAGTGACGTCACAACGTTCTGCAGCAAGTAGATTACCCCTTCCCGGCTCAGGGAGGAAGTGATGAAAAATAACGAAACGAGACTCATCCAAGGCCTCGCTATCGGAATGGGTACAAACACTGTTTATATAAGATGGATAATGACACTAATACAACACAGAAGGATGACAAATATGTATAACAGTAGGATGACAATAATACAAGAAAATCATATAAGACGGGAGGAGGGAGAACTCGAGTACCATAGACAAATTGATGGCCTTCCTCAGAGAAACAGAATTAATTAAGATGATGTAAGGTGGTTCATGGGTTGTTCTTTGTGGCGGGGTTGGCTTCGGTGTGAGGCTTCTACTTGGCTGGTCGCATGTGGGTGGACATGTTCACACATTAGACGGTTGATCTCGAGGGGAGAGGATTATCCTCCAGGGCAACTGCGCCATGGGGTTAAGTCTGCAGGCTTGCATTATCATCATCTATGTGCATGACGTAGTGGAAAACTATTGTCTGTCCTGTCTCTTCGCACTCCTGGGTAAACTGTAACTGTAGGTGCTGTGCCGACTGGGCGGGGTTTGCCGCCAGGTTGGCTCAATACCCACAAAGTCTTTTCTTTCCATTATTTATTTCTGATTATATTTTACCATGATATCAGAATGATATTTTTCTACTTTTTTCAGAATATTTAGGGATGATGATTTCAATCACATATTGAATAGGGTTGCTGGCCTAATGACCTTCCTCATAGGTCGATGGCCGTAAAACCCAACAAACAACAAACGGGAGAATTACACTGTATTAAGACTGGAGAATGACAGTAATATAAGACGGGAGAAAGATACCAATAGACGAGGGGAAAATCACACAGAAATGTAAGACTGAAGAAAAACATCAAGATAAGACGGGAGAATGACAATGAGATAAGACTGGAGAGTGAACGTAAATATGATACAGAAACCCGTATATTATATAAACGGGAGGATGACAGTAATATGAGACGAGAGAATGACAGTAATCTGATACGGGAAAGTGACAGTTATCTCTGACGGGATAATGACAGTAATATAAATGAGAGAATGATAGTACTATGGGACATGAGAATGACAATAAGATAAGACGAGAGAATGAAGATGAAGGTTGAAAGTAATAGGTCGGGAAAATTGACGGTGATATAAGACAGGAGTATAAGGATACTATAAGACGCGAGAATAACAGTATATAAGACGGAAAAATGACTAACATAAGAAGTGAAAATAATCGGAATATTAGACGGAAGAATGAAGAAAATATAAGACAGGAGAATTACATTAATGTACGACGGGAGAATGACAATATAATAAGACAGGATAATGACTGAAATGTAAGACAGCACAATGACAATATATAAGATGGGAGAATAACAGCACTCTGAGGCGTGAGATTGACAGTAATATAAGATCGAAGAAGGTCGGAAGTATAAGACGTGATTTTGAAATGATATAAGATGAGGAAATTAGAATAATATAAGACGGGTAAATGATGATAATATGGAATGAGAGAATAACATTAATCTAAGACGGGAATATATTAATATCATAAGACGGAAGAATGACCTTATAAGAAGACGAGAGAAGATGATGATAGTTGATTAGGGAATCAGAATGATATGCGATGGGTGAACGACAGTAATATATGACAGAAGGATGACACTGATATAACACGCGAGAATGACAGCGCTATGAAACAGAAAAAGACAATAACATAACAAGGAAAAATGTCAGTAGAATACTGAGAGAATTAGAATTATATAACACGAAGAATTAGAGTATTACAAGGCGGGAGAATGACTAAAATAAGACGAGAGAATGGCAGTAATATGAGACGGGAGAATAACAGTAAAGTAAGACGGGAAAATGACAATAATGTAGGAAGGGAAAATAAGAGTGATAAAAGGGAACAAGAATAATATAAGACTGATGAAAGGCAATTATATGAGAAGGAAGAAACTACAGAGATATAAGACATTCGAATGACAGTAATATAAGACGGGAGGGTGATAATGACAAAAGGCATGAAAATGACGGTGATTCAAAATAGGATGATGGAAATAAAACAATGACGGAAAAATGAGAATAGTATAAGATAAAAGAAGGATAATATTATAATACGAGGGAAGTATAGTAATACGAAACGGTAGAATGACAATATGAAAAAGGGGATAACGATAATATAAGAACGGAGATTGACAGTAATGACAGTGCAAGCAGACGGAAGAATGACAGTACTATCAGACGGGAGGATGATTTTAAGATGAAATAGGAAATTGACTAATATAAAATGGAACACATAGAAAATCAAAGAGCAACATTGGGTACCAATGAGGCTGTCTGTAAATGGTGTAAGATATCAGAAACACAATTTAGTGCGGTGAAAGTCACAAGTCATGCAGACATTTCAAAGAGAATAACCTTCAAATTGTCATTATAACTATGGAGGCTAAATAATGTAAATGGTGGAGTTGAAGCGAAGTATTTATCAAGTCTATTCTTAAATGGATCATTATTGTTTCTTTCAATCACTCTACTTGGTAAATCATTCCATACGTTAACAATTCTGTTGAAGAAAAAGTACTTCACCTCATTCGAAGTAAATTGTTTGCCCAAGAGTTTGTATCCGTTACTAAGAGTAAAATCGGACGAATCAGATATTAGATAACTTGATTGATCAAGATTATCAAAGTTTTTGATCATTTTGAATACTTGTATTACATCACCCGTTAATCTTTTCTTTTCTAAGCTAAATAGATTCAGGTTGTATAATCTCATCTCGTACTATGTATTTCTCGGCCCGGGAATCATCTTGATAGCTGGACCTTGTACTCTCTGCATTCTGTCTGTCTCTTTTTAGGTAGGGTAAATAAAACTGAACACAATATTCAAGATGTGCACGAACGATATAGTGTAAAGAGTAAGGATGATTTTCTTGGACATAAATTAGAAGGCTCTGCCCATGAAAACAAGAATTCTATTCGCTCTATTCACTGCTTGTGTGCGCCATTGGTGTTAGGTTACCAGAGAATATTACACCTATTTTTTCCCCTCCTTTATCTTTTGTAGTTCAACAGAATCTATACTGTAACTTGTACTTCTGATTTTTATTTCCATTAGGCAAAACTTTGAATCTATCGATATCAAAATTAACTTGTTACTCATTAGCTCAATTCATCAGTTTGTCTACGTCAATTTTAAGCTGTAGACGTTTAAGTTCCTTTGTAGATCTATTATCCAGCTCTGAGTCAGCAGCGAATTTTGATATCTCGCAATGCAGCCTGTTATGCTATATATATGAGAAAGAGAAACGGTCCCAAGACTGAGCATTGTGACATTCCACTTGTTACGTCCAACCATTCTGAGACTTGACCATTGCTCTTTGTTTAAGGCCAGTTAACCAATTTCATATCCATTGAAGTACAACCTCATCAATCCCATGCTACTTAATTTTTGCTAGTAATCTTTGATGTGGAACCTTATCGAAAACTATATAGAATTCTTCATAGACAACATCAATTGCTTTGCTTTCGTCATACATGTTCATTATTTTACAAAAGAAATCAAGGAGAGTTTACATAAGAAAGACAGACAGGATGCCTGATTGGGCAACGACTGGGTTGTCTGAAGAGAATATTTGAATTGACAAGAAAATGTCATTCCGCTTGGAAGTTTTTCAAGTTGCTGCACATTAGCCGTCTAGTGTTTCCGTTGCCGTTGTCGTTTACACGTTCTTTCTGGCGTTTTTCTCAGCGTATCCCTGAATTTATAAAATATTTGTCTAAACAACTTTTGAAGGTATCTATTGTTCTAACATTCACTACGTCTGACGGTAGTTTACTCCATTCTTCAACACACCTATAGGAAAAGCAGCATTTTCCCACGTCCGTACTAAATCTTTTAGATTTGAGTGTTATTCCATTTGTCCTGGTAACCGTATCTTCTTGTATTTCGAAAAGATCTTAGTAATTCACTTTATCGAGCTTGTTCAAAATTTTGAGCAGTTGGATTAGACTTCCGCGAAGTCTACTTTTTTCTATGGGAGAAGTGATCCAGTCGTTTAGTCTCCCTTCGTATGCCAGATTTCTAAGGGATAGGATCACTTTTGTCGCTCGTCTTTGCACCTGCTCTAATTATTCTTCGTCTTTTGTATAGTTTGGGGACCAGAACTGGACTGCATATTTAAGGTGTGGTCTTACTTGAGAATTATAAAGTGTGAGAATTGTTTATGCTGTCTTACAATATATGTTCCTGACTGTGAAGCCTAACATTTGGTTGCCTTTTTTACTTGCTGCTTGATGTTGTTTAGTGTATTTCAAATTGTTGCTAATGACAACTCTAAGGTCCTTTTCTTCACTGACTTTAGTTAGAGTTTCCGTATAGCTGTAGTCGTAACGTATATTCTTGTCTCCAAAGTGCATTACTGTACAATTGTCTACATTAAACTTCATCTGTCTGACCACTCTTTGAATCATTTTGCAGTCCCGCTTGTTTCCAGTTCTACTTTCTAGTTTAGTATCGTCAGCAAACTTAGATATCTTAGATATGAGACCGAGCTGTAGGTCATTAATGTATATTATGAAAAGAACTGGGCCTAGGACCGACCCCTGTGGCACACCACTCGTTACGTCTAGCTAATCTGAGGTTTCGCTGTTTAATACTACACGTTGCTTTCTTCCGGTAAGCCAGTCTCTGATCCATGTACAGAGTTCTTCACCGATTCCATGTGCTTCGAGTTTATGTAAAAATCTCTTGTGAGGTACTTTATTGAAAGCCTTTTGGAAATCTTAGTATACTACATCAAACGGTAATCTATCGTCCCATTTCTCATAACATCATAAAATTCCAGCAAATTCGTCAAGCAGGATCTTCTAAAACAAAAACTGTGTTGGTTGTCCGGCATAATTTTGTGTTCTTCTAGAAACGTGAAAATTTTATCTCTCATAATTTTTTCCATCATTTTACCTAACACTGACGTAAGGCTAATTAGGCGGTAGTTCAAGGCACATTTTTGTCTCCTTTTTATATATATGAGTAACATTTGCTTGTTTCAAGTCAGTTGGCACCTAACCATCCGATAGAGATTTGTTGAATATTTTTGTTATGGGGTATATCATCTGTCTACTGACCTCCTTTAAAAATCAGGGAGTTAAGTTAACTGGGCCGTTGGATTTGTTAGGATATAATTGATCCTGGTATTCAAGAACTTCAGAGCTCTTATTTCTTTAACCTTCAACTCTTCTTCATCAGTTCCTTGAAACATTTTCATTGGCATTCGAGATGTTTCTTTAACCTTCAACTCTTCTTCATCAGTTCCTTGAAACATTTTCATTGGCATTCGAGATGTTTCTTTAATAGTTTAATAGTTTAATACTTTAATAGTTTAGCATGATAACCATTTCCTTGCAGTCAGTAGTTAGTGTGTCATGTTCGTTTCGTGATGGTCCAATTCCTTCTTTTACTGTCTTCCTTTGTCTTATATATTTGAAGAATTCCTTAGGATTATTCTGAACTTTTAAGGATATTCTTTTTCTTCGCGTTTATTCTGTCTTATGAGCTTCTTACACTCTATTTAGATTTTCATCAATTCTTGGTGATTTTCAGCGGTTCCCATTGATTTAAATTTCTTATATGTTTTCTTCTTTTGGCGAATTACTCCTATTCTCCTATTCATCCATGATGGTTTTGAAATATTGCAAGTTCTTTTCGTAATTCGTGCAATATGTATATTTTCAATCTTGAGTAGTGTGTTTTAGAATTATTCTACATTTCCTCTGCTGTGTAAAGGCCAAGAATTTTTTTTCCCATTGGTTCTGCGAATTTCATGTCTAATGTTTTCAAAATTTGCCTATAATCTGGAATCAAGAGTTTGTTGTCATTTTTTTTCATAATCTGAACTTATCTCTAATTTAATCAAACTGTGATCGCTGTTTGACAAACTCTCGCCTTCTTCGCAAGAGTTAAGTTTGTGTCACTGGTGAGGACAAGATCAAGAATGTTTTTACCTCTAGTTGGGTTTTCAATTAACTGCTCTTGAAAAGCGTCTTCAATTAGATCCTTTAGTCTCGTTCTCCCTCGGTCACCTGTTAGCGTGTTCCAGTTTATATTTAGACTGTTGAAGTCTCCTACTATAATAACCTCTTTACTGTTTTGGCTTCATTCTATTATTTCTCGTCGTCTTCTTTTTGCTTAGGATGTATGTAAATAACGCCGAGACGTAGTTTACTTTTGAGCTTGTCTCTAATATCAATATGAAGAGAGTCGTAAGTGTGTGTGTCTGCTAATCTTAATGTCACTTAGACCGCTATCAACCTACCCTGTACAAGCGATCTTTCACAGATAATTTATATCCGGGTATAGCCAACTCTGCGATTAAGTGTTCGTTCTCAGTGTTTATCCACGGTTCTGAGATTGCAATAATGTTCAGTTTTTCACTAACTGCATTGGACATAAGTTCATTGCGTTTCGTAATGATGCTCTGGGCATTTGTGTATATCAAATTCATTTTCTTTGGAGTTGAATTTTTGACTGAATTTGCTTTTTTTTAGTGTCGGTATGATGCGTGTTTGTATTATAATTTTTAATGTTTGCGTGTGCAGGGGCGGGAGAGAGACGGTTCTCCATCTGCTCTGAGTTCACCGCCTTACCCTGAACTTCCCCGCACTGGACTCTACCAGCCTTGCTCCTAAAAGCTACTGAGAGTTGGCCTGCACTTGTTCTTCTGAATGGTTATTTGTATCGAAAAAAGGCCTAATATTCTCATCCAGTACTCTGCTAAGGTAGGCTTTCCCTATTCTATTGGCATTACCCGACGGGCAAAGAAAATACATGAAAGTGCTTGATTCAAGTATCAAAGATAAAAGCTCATTTTCTATTGTAGAGTAGCTCTTCTGGGCTTGCATAAATTTCTTACTGAAATAGCTTACTGGATGGTCAATTTTTTCGTCGTCCTTTTGCAAGAGGACAGTACCAGCGCCTACATTACTGGCATCTACTGCTGACTTGATATTTTTTTTTTAATCAGGAGCCTGGAAAATCGGACTATTGCAATGAATGTCTTTTAACTGATGGAAGGCTGTCTCACACAGCTCATTCCAAACATATTTCACATCTTTCTTCATTAAATCTGTTAGGGGAGCTGTAGTAGTGACAAAGTTAGCCGTGAACATGCTGTTGCATCCAACCATAACCATAAAACGTCTCAGTTCTTTCCTAGATCGAGGGGCACCTATATGGGCTAAAGCCTAGACTTTTACTGTTGGTGGAGCTAACTCACCTTGCCCGATCACACAGCCAACTATTGATCCTTAGTTTCTAAAAAATCACATTTGTCCCAGTTGAGAACAAGGCTAGCTTCACCTAAGTCAGTTAAAAGGCTATCAAGTCTGTAAATGTTCGTCTCAACTCTGACTATGTAAAAAAAAAAAATATCATCCTAATAAAATACACAACCAGGCAAATCTCTGACGAGAATGTCCATAACGCTGAAATGTGGCCAAAAGGCATCACTTTACACTTATACGCCCGTCACAAAACTACGAAAGCACTGATATCTTGTGCTATTTCACTTAATCTTTTGCGGTCGAGTTTCGTCAGATAGTGAGCATTACCAACTTGATCTATGCAATCTTCCACACGTAGGAGGGGGTAACTGTCAGTCCTCGTCACCTCGATGACTCGATGGCAGTCGATACAGAACCGATAGATCCCGTCAGGTTTGGGTACTAGGGTCACAGGCAATCTCCACTCCGACTGACACGGCTCAATCAGATCATGCTTCAGCATGTAGTTCAGCTCCTTCTGAAGGATGGTTGCTCGTTGTGGACTTACTCAGTAAGCAGCCTGTTTAATAGGCCGGTTGTCCACCACGTCTACATCATGGCTTGCCAGTGAGGTGTTTTTACAGCAGGGCAGATATCTCTACCCGTTGATCCCCCATCAGGTGCAGGAGTTTTGCCACCCACTCCCTGTCCGTGCCTCCGTCATGTACCCAAGTCTCCAGGGCACACGTAGCTGGATCGTCAAACACAGATCCTGCTGGAAGATCGATTATGCAAACCGGCACACTCAGCTTGACAAGGGGAGAATCACGATTAAAATATGGTTTACGCATGTTTGTGTGGCATAATCTCTGCCCTCTTCGCCTGTCAGAAGTCGAGACAAGGTGAATTAAGTCTCTACCTTCCTAATTATGGTGTATGGACCCTGAAAACTGGCTGCCAGTGGCTGCTCTGGCTGGGGTATTAGAAACAACACCTCGTCACCCGTCGCAAAACTCTTCATTCGAGACCGTTTGTCATACTAGCTCTTCAATCGTTCCAGGGTCTCTCCTAAGTTCTCTCGTGCTGCTTTCCAACATTTCTGTAGTCTCTCTTTCAACTCGCTGACGGATCATAGCAGATCAACACTCGCACTCTTGTTCAGCCAGACGTCTTTCAATAACTTATGAGGCCCTCAGACCTCTTAGTCAAACATAAGCTCGAAGCGGGAGAAACCTAGAGACTCATTCGGCGCTTCTCTGGTGGCAAACGAAATGAAGGGCAGCCCCTTATCCCAGTCTCTAGTGTTGTCAGCACAATACCTCTTCAGCATGGACTTTAGTGTGGAATGGTAACGTCACAATGCGCCAGGACTGAGGGTGTTAAGTTGTGGAAGTAAGCTTACCGATATTCAGCTCTTTCAGAGTCTGTTGTAAAGTTCTGGAGATAGAATTGATCCCCTGCTCAGATTGCACCTCTTTGGGTAGTCCAAACTTTGTGAAGAAGCTCAGCAATTCCCGGACAACAGCTTTTTCATTTATGCTTCGTAATATCTCGTGGCCATATCAATGATAACGGAAATATAATAGTTGCCAGATGAGGATTTTGGCAAGGGGCCCACAATGTCAACAATAACACAGTCAAATGGAGCTTCAACTGGAGAAATAGGAACTAAGTGCGCAGCCTTAAGCTTTCGATTAGGCTTCTCCATCGCTTGACATATATGACACTTCTTTACATACTGAGAGACATCCAGGCGAACATCAGGCCAATACACATTGCGCCACACTCTGTCCTGAGCCTGTCTCACTCCTAAGTGACCTGCGGAGCTTGAGTCATTTGCAAAGCTCAAAATCTTCATTTTGTAGGGACGTGGCACCATATGCTGGTGGACTGCCTGTCACTCTTCTTCTTCCCCATTACATGACACCGGACACCATTTCCTCATTAGAAACCTATCCCGAATATAATAACCGTCAGCAGATTCTTCAGCCGACTCGCACAATTTCTTGGATTCTGGTTTAGCTCTCTGCAATCTCTTCAGATTCTGCCGAGACAAATCATCAGCCTCACCAAGTAATCCTTGTTCGAATTCCAAACCAGCAAAGAAGGTATCACAACTCCACCTTACCAGTTTCAACCTCTGATGGTGTTCTTACTCTCTCCTTCTCAACCTTTGTCTCCTCATGCATACTGTCTGCCTTACTAGCTGTCATAGACCTAGTAACTGCGCACACTGGGAATATCTCTGGTACCTCTTCTCCAAGTTGCTTTGTTTCTGTGTACTCCACCGGTCTCACAGACAACACCGGCACTGGACTCATTTTTCCTCATGCTAGCTCATTGTTTAACACAAAATCCACTCTCGAGACAGGCAATTTATCCACAGTCCCCACAAGACCAGGTCCCGTGAAGAGACCTGTTCTAACACACACATTAGCCGGTGGAGCTATCTTGAGCCTCCACTGCCTGTCTAACATTACTCATTTTTCAGGTTCTCCCACCCTCTAAAAACAGAGATTGCCGGGTACCAGAATCGCTCAATACGGTCACTCAACAGATAAAGATATAACCCTTAAACAGGAACGCGTTGTTGTTCACACTAAATGGATCTTCAACTACAGAGTTATTGCCACTCTTATAGCTCCCACTATCACAGTGAAAGGGGTTAACATTAATTGCATTACTAAGTGGATCCAAGGTTTCTTTCTTTCAGTCTGGTCCAGCACTCCCCCGCCTGATGTCTAACTTTGCCACAATGATAACATGATCTAACTCTTACTTTTAGGGGCTTTCAACCAGAGGGCGGACTCAGGTGGAGTTACACTATTATCAAATTTTCCCTTGGCATCAAATATTGTTGGAGGTCTTTTAATACCAAGTTTGTGAGTCAGTGCTTAATGGTCTTCTGGTAAAACCAGCCTTGTCAACAGTTGCCTTCACTTCTCTTTCAACCATCACTTCAAGGGGCACACTGCGCTTACATTCCTCGAGTAACATTAATTTTTTAAGGTTCTCAAGCTCACATACTTGTTCGGAGCGTAGCCAGTGCGTTGATGAATCGCCCTTTTGACGAAAATTGTTACGAACTCAATACTTATTCTAGCAAGGTCGCCAATAACATATATATGTTACAAATACTATACTGATCCTTGTCTTGCAAGGACGTTAGATTTATGTTTCTCAACACAGGATAACACTATCTAAAAGTTATGGGATTAAATCAAAGACCAGCATTAAGACTACTTATAATGAAAGAATTCAAGTGTACAAAAATAAACACATTAAAGGCACAACTCATTTACGTTAACACTGAACATGGGTTTAACATTGAACATGAATTTAACATTGAACATGAGTTTAACATTCCAGGTAAGAGTTCAAACCAGGAGATCTCTTTCCCTTATGACAATTTGTTCGACAACATTACACTTAGACCCTTCTATAACAAATTACGATTCTATGATACTCAATTATGACAGAGGCAAAACAATGTAGGGTCTGTATCGCGCACTTCACTCGCTGGGATAGAGAAAGAGAAATCGAGGCCCAGTGGGTGTCAAGGGTATTTATTACAAGTAATGGACGAGCATCCACCCTGTTGCTACTACGTTACCCTTGATTGGCTATGGAACTAAGATCCAGTTCTGATTGGTTGGAGGATCCTAAAGTCCGTCGCACACTCCGCGTAGTTCAACCTCCTTTGTCCTCTTGTTTACGACAACAGCGATGACATTGTCCCGTACGATGGTGACATACCCCGTAGCTGAATGACAACTTAATCTCGCGCCTCTGATAAGAGTCCGGGTGCTCAAGGACAGGTCGCCATCTGGTTTCAAAACAGGATTGCACCACACCATACACAAGGACACACACACGTTATATACACAAACATGTGGGCAGACGCACACACATGTTCGTAACATTCAAAACATGATTACACCACCATACACAAGACACACACACGTTATATACACGAACATGTGGGCAGACGCACACGCTTGTTCGTAACAAAATATTTTACATAGGTCTGGCCAGGGTTCTTAAACTTGTGTCTGTAAGCTTCTGGAGTTAATTTATAAGCTTTTAGCACAACAATCCTTTACTACTTCACAGTCAGTACAGTGGTCACTAGACAACGCTGCGTATGCGATCAGTTTGCAACATATATGCCCAAAACGTCTTGGGCCGAGAGAGATTATTGGCCACATTTTCAAACATACGTAAAAATTGTTAGGTCATCTTCCCAGAACTTTGGTACAAATCTTACGTGTTTTGTGAAATCAAACTCTGGTATTGGCTTTAATTCGAACTATTAAACTTAGTTTCTTCTATTTGTACCGATGCATTGATTGTAGCTAGCTCAGTCTATTCCTTCTGTGCCTGAAGCCGCTTGTTCACTTTGTGAGTTAAATCTAGCAATCTCTACCTGAAACTTCAAGCATCCAGGGCTGATAACAAAACTGCTAGGGAGCCGGGCTTGGGCTGAAACTTCTGCCGATCTCGATGGTGGAACGGTAACGTCAACGCATTTTTCAGTACCTCTGAACTCCTCTCCAACTAACTCATTTATTACTAAAGCCTCAAACTCTACTTTAAGAGCATTACTGTCATCTTCCAATCCTAAACGTTTTGCGACAAGCTTCAAATCATAAACTGTTAATAATGTAATATCACTTGGAGAAGGCGCAGAACAACATAAATGTTCCACATCAGCGTTACTGATCGACAACATGATAAACTAATGAGGAGGAGACTCTGTATGGTAAGAAAATCCTGGCGAGATCGCCAGTTTCTTGTTACACAACACGATTAACGAACCTCTAAAGTTAAGGGATGAAATTAAGCACAGGGATAAAGACTATTTACATTAAAAGAAACGAAAAACATAGAAATAGATGAATTATTTACATGTCAAAAAAGTTAACATAACCAAAGCAAGCTTCCAAACCAAAAAAAATTCCTACTCAACAAAAACATCATGATAAGAATAAAAGTACAAGCACACTTTACAACGGGGGGAAATATACTGCACGAGATCACAATGCAGTACAGTGGCAATAAATTATGGGCAAGTAAAAATTAGACTCCTCAGTTAGGCACCGTCAGCTGAAACAATCGAAATTTCAAAACACACTCAGAGTATCTATCAGAGGAAATAGATATAGAGGGTCAGATCTGATTACCTGACAAAAATGAATAAGCAAATGAGGTACTGAGGTCACTCGCACACGCTTCCATCTTGACTATGACTGGCTAAAATTGAAAACAAGAAACATGTCAGTAATATGCTTAGGTCAGAAATGATCGACTCACAGCTGCAATTAAGCATGTACTCACTAATTAAGCGTCCAATATCTAAGTGGCAGACATATGCTTGATTCACAGAGCTGAGTCTCCACAATATGAAAAAGCCCAACAACATACAAAGAACATAACTTTATAATATATATATATATATATATATATATATATATATATATATATATATATATATATATATATATATATATATATATATATATATATATATATATATATATATATAAATCCCTGGGGATAGGGGAGAAATAATACTTCTCACGTATTCCCTGCGTGTCGTACAAGGCGACTAAAAGGGGAGGGAGCGGGGGGTTGGAAATCCTCCGATCTCGTTTCTAATTTTCCAAAAGAAGGAACAGAGAAGGGGACCAAGTGAGGATATTCCCTCAAACGCTCAGTCCTCTGTTCTTAATGCTACCTCGCTAACGCGGGAAATGGCGAACAGTATGAAAAAAAAATATATATATATATATATATATATATATATATATATATATATATATATATATATATATATATATATATTGGAAAGGATCACAATTCTGCGCGTGATCAAGATATTCCTATGAGTCCACGGGAAAAATAAAACACGAAAAGTTCCCAAGTGCACTTTCGTGTTATAATCACATCATCAGGGGAGACACAAGAGAGAAATATAACAGTCAGTTGATAAATATCGAGGAGACGAAGCTAGGACGCCATTTGGTAAACATGTGATTGTCCAAAACATACGACGAGTGTTCATAAACTTATCATTTTACAAATCTTATCAACAATAAAGTTATCTAATTTGTATAGACCATCACTAATATTAAGATTATAATTCTTTGGGTATTTAACAACAGAAGATTCAATGATATTTCTCTTGGTAATAGAGTTAGAGTTAATAACTGAGATAGTGTTACTCCAGTCAGTACAATGATCATAGTTTTTAACATGATTAAACAAGGCATATGATTCTTGTCCCGTCCTTCTACTATATTTATATTGCTTAAGTCTAAAAGAAAGTTCCTTACCAGTCTGACCAACATAAAATTTATCACAGTTTCCACAAGGCACTTTATAGATGCAACCAAGAGAATTTTCTGGTGAATTCCTGATTAAGATATTCTTTATAGTATTATTGTTGCTAAAGGCAACATTTACATTAAAGGATTTAAGCAACATGGGAAGCAAAGTGAAATTATCATTTAAAAGGAGAACCAAAAGGTTCTTGGTGTCAATGGGAGGCTTGGGCTCAACTCTATAAAATGATTTCTTTGCTAACTTAAGGGATTTATCAATGAAAGATCTAGTGTACTTTAACTTAGATTCAATAGAATATATCTTCTCAAACTCATCATCAATAAACTCTGGACTGCAAATACGTAATGCCCTAAGGAACATAGATTGAAATGATAATTTAACTCTGTCAGGTTGAGATGAGTAAGAATGGATATATGAGCATACATTGGTGGGGTTTTCTGCATATGCTAAACTTAAAGTTGTTTCCTTGTCTATGGATCATGCAATCTAAAATGGTAACATATTATTTTCATTTTCTACTGTAAATTTGATGGAAGTTACTAAATTGTAAAGTAAGGGGAGAAATATTTGTATATTTTCATTTGTTGGCCAAACACAAAGAACATCATCTACATACCTAAACCAAATTGCATTAGAAGGTAGGATATCCTTTAGTAATTTTGTTTCAAAAAATTCCATATAAAGATTACTTAGGACAGGTGAAAGAGAGTTTCCCATTGCCATACCAAATATTTGAGAATAATTATCTCCATTGAATTGAAATACACAGTCTTTTATACACAATCTTATTAGTTCAATGAAATTAGACTTTGAAACTGGTACATGAATATCATCCAAGACATCAAATAAATATTCTAAAAGGTCATCACCTGGAACTTTAGTGAGCAGTGAGGAAACATCAAAGCTAACTAGTTTGAAATCAAAATTAACATTGATATTCTTTAGCTTGTTGACTAAATCTACATTGTTCATGACATTAGAATTTGATACCTTACCCACTAAAGGGCTTAATAAGAAACTAGCCATTTTGAAGATTTATATATGATGGAGCCTACTGAACTCACTATAGATCTTTCTGGAAAATTTTGTTTATGTGTTCTGATAAGTCTATACATATATGGCAATGAAGGGGCCAAGATGACAAACTTTTCCTTTTAA
>NC_092235.1:33179810-33231793 GCF_036320965.1 Panulirus ornatus | reverse complement strand
GTATGGGGGGGGTTGGGCCATTTCTTTCGTCTGTTTCCTTGCGCTACCTCGCAAACGCGGGAGACAGCGACAAAGTATAAAAAAAAAAAAAAATATATATATATATATATATATATATATATATATATATATATATATAATATATATATATATATATATATATATATATATATATATATATAGGAGGAAGGATGTGCCTATATATATATATATATATATATATATGTATATATAGATATATATATATATATATATATATATATATATATATATATATATATAATATATATATATATATATATATATATATATATATATATATATATATATTTATATATATATATATATATATATATATATATATATATATATATATATATATATATATATATATATATATATATATATATACACGAATAAATTGCATATATACGCTTACCTTCTTAGAACGTACAAACCCCCAACAGCCATGATCGAACACGGAACACCTGTACCACAGGCGGGAGTGCTTCCGCGAGGCTATGGCCCATAGCCTAGCGGTAACATTCCGCCTGTGGCACAGGGGTCCCGAGTTCGATTCTGGCTGTTGAAGGTTTGAAACACGAAAAGTTCCCAAGTGCACTTTCGTGTAATAATCACATCATCAGGGAAGACACAAGAGAGGAATATAATAGTCAGTTGATATACATCGAAGAGACGAAGCTAGGACGCCATTTGGTAAACGTGTGATTGTCGCCATGTTTACCATATATATATATATATATATATATATATATATATATATATATATATATATATATATATATATATATATATATATATATATATATATATATATATATGAATATATACGTGTCGTAGAAGGCGGCTTAAGGGGACGGGAGCGGGTGCTAGAAACCCTCCCGTCCTTTTATTTTAATAATGTAAGAGGGAAACAGGAGAAGCAGTCACGCGGGGAGTTCTCATCCCCCTCGAAGGCTCAGATTGGGGTGTCTAATTGTGTGTGGATGTAACCAAGATGTGAAAAAGGAGAGACAGGTAGGATGTTTGAGGAGAGGAACCTGGATGTTTTGGCTCTGAGTGAAATGAAGCTCAAGGGTAAATTGGAAGAGTGGTTTGGAAATGTCTTAGGAGTAAAGTCAGGAGTTAGTGAGAAGATAAGAGCAAGGTAAGGAGTAGCACTACTCCAGAAACAGAAGTGGTGCGAGGATGTCATAGAGTGTATGAAAGTTAATTCTAGATTGACATGGGTAAAACAGAAAGTGGATGGAGAGAGATGCGTGATTATTGGTGCATATGTACCTGGGCATGAGAAAAGAGATGATGAGAGGCAAGTGTTTTGGTAGCAGCTGAGTGATTTTGTTAGTAGATTTGATGCACGAGACCGAGTCATAATGATGGGTGATTTGCATGTAAAGAAGAGTAATGTGGCATTTGAGGGAATTATTGTTGCACTTGGAGTGTTCAGTGTTGTAAATGGAAATGGTGAGGAACTTGTAGATTTCTGTGCTGAAAAAGGACTGTTGATTGAGAATACCTAATTTAAGAAGAGAGATATACATAAGTATACATATGTAAGTAGGAGAGATGGCCAGAGAGCGTTGATAGATTATGTGTTAATTGACATGCGCGCGAAGGAGAGAACTTTGGATGTTAATGTGCTGAATGGTGCAACTGGAGGGATACCTGATCATTGTCTTGTGGAGGAGAAGGTGAAGATTTCTAGAGGTTTTCAGAAAAAAAGAGAGAAAGTTGGGTTGAAGAGAGTGGTGAGCGTAAGTGAGCTTGGGAAGGAGACTTGTGTGAGGAAGTACCAGGAGAGACTGAGTACAGAATGGAAAAAGGTGAGAACAAAGGAGGTAACAGGAGTGGGGGAGGAATGGGATGTATTTAGGGAAGCAGTGATGGCTTGCGCAGAAGATGCTTGTTGCATGAGAGCCACGGGAGGTGGGCAGATTACAAAGGGTAGTGAGTGGTGGGATGAAGAAGTAAGATTATTAGTGAAAGAGAAGAGATAGGCATTTGCACGATTTTTGCAGGGAAATAATGCAAATGACTTGGAGATGTATAAACGAAAGAGGCAGGAGGTGCAAGAGGTGAAAAAGAGGGAAAGTGAGAGTTGGGGAGAGAGACTGTCATTAAATATTAGGGAGGAAAAAAAGATGTTTTGGAAGGAGGTAAATAAAGTGCGTAAAACAAGGGAACAAATGGGAACAGCAGTAAAGGGGGTAATGGGGAGGTGATAACAAGAGGTGGTGATGGGAGGAGATGTAGTGAGTATTTTGAAGGTTTGTTGAATGTGTTTGATGATAGAGTGGCAGATTTAGGGTGTTTTAGTCGAGGTGATGTGCTAAGTGAGAGTGTTAGAGAGAATGATATAGTAAGCAGAGAAGAGGTAGTAAAAGCTTTATGTAAGATGATTGCTCGCAAGGCAGCGGGTTTGGATGGTATTGCATTGATATTTAATAAAAAAGGGGGTAATTTTATATTTGTCTGGTTAGTAAGATTATATATATATATATATATATATATATATATATATATATATATATATATATATATATATATATATATATATATATGTATATATATATATATATATATATATATATATATATATATATATATATATATATATATATATATATATATATTTATATATATATATATATTTATATATATATATATATATATATATATATATATATATATATATATATATATATATATATATATATATATATATATATATATATATATATATATATATATATATTTATATCATACAAAGCTCCATCAGCCAGGATAGAACCTGGGACCCCTTGTGCAAGAGGCAGGCATGCTAACCGCTAGGCTAAGGGACTGTATAATAGGAAACAACTATTCGAAATACTAAGTACTCGAATACCCTTCGTCTCACTATGGTGAGCAACGGGGTCTAACGGTTGTTTCCGAACAGAACACATGGCCAGCTGATAGCGTTTTACCGAACCTGACTGTACAACGCGGAGTTATATGAATACGAATAAAGTGTATATGAACTTAGTATTTCGAATAGTTGTTTCCTATTATACAGTCCCTTAGCCTAGCAGTTAGCATGCCTGCCTCTTGCACAAGGGGTCCCAGGTTCGATCCTGGCTGATGGAGCTTTGTATGTTCTATGAAGGTGCGCGTTCATATACACTTTATTCGTTTTCATATAACTCCGCGTTGTACAGTCAGGTTCGGTAAAACGCTATCAGCTGGCTATGTGTTCTGTTCGGAAACAACCGATAGACCCCGTTGCTCACCATAGTGAGACGAAGGGTATTCGAGTACTTAGTATTTCGAATATTTGTTTCCTATTATACAGTCCCTTAGCCTAGCGGTTAGCATGCCTGCCTCTTGCACAAGGGGTCCCAGGTTCGATCCTGGCTGATGGAGCTTTGTATGTTCTATGAAGGTGCGCGTTCAGATACACTTTATTCGTATATATATATATATATATATATATTTTTTTTTTTTTTTGCTTTGTCGCTGTCTCCCGCGTTTGCGAGGTAGCGCAATGAAACAGACGAAAGAAATGGCCCAACTTCACCTAGATACACATGCATATACATACACGTCCACACACGCACATATACACACCTATACATCTCAACGTTATTTATTTACTTTTCATACTTTGTCGCTGTCTCCCGCGTTTGCGAGGTAGCGCAAGGGAACAGACAAAAGGATCGCCCAACCCTCCCACATGCACATGTTTATACATACACTTCTACACGCACATATACATACCTATACATCTCAACGTATACATATTTATTTATGTTTATTAATTTTTTGGTTTGTCGCTGTCTCCCGCGTTAGCGAGGTAGCGCAAGGAAACAGACGAAAGAATGGCCCAACCCACCCACATACACATATATATACATACACGTCCACACACTCAAATATACATACCTATACATCTCAACGTTTACATATATATACACACACAGACATATACATATATATTCTGTACATAATTCATACTGTCTGCCTTTATCCATTCCCATCGCCACCCCGCCACACATGAAATAACAACCCCCTCCTCCTTCATGTGCGCAATGTAGCGCTAGGAAAAGGCAACAAAGGCCACATTCGTTCACACTCAGTCTCTAGCTGTCATGTAATAATGCACCGAAACAACATATCCATTTCCACATCCAGTCCCCATACAACTTTCCATGGTTTACCCCAGACGCTTCACATACCCTGGTTCAATCCATTGACAGCACGTCGACCCCGGTATACCACATCGTTCCAATTTACTCTATTCCTTGCTTGCTTTCACCATCCTTCATGTTCAGGCTTCGATTACGAAAAATCTTTTTCACTCCATCTTTCCACCTCCAATTTGGTCTCCCACTTCTCGTTCCTTCCACCTCTGGCACATATATCCTCTCTGTCAATCTTTCCTCACTCATTCTCTCAATGTGACAAAACCATTTCAAGACACCCTCTTCTGCTCTCTCAACCACACTCTTCTTATTACCACACATCTCTCTTACCTTATTATTACTTACTCGATCAAATGACCTCACACCACATATTGTCCTCAAACATCTCATTTCCAGCACATCCACCCTCCTCCGCAAAACTCTATCTATAGCCCACGCCTCGCAACCTTAAAACCTTATTGGAAATAGTATTTCTTCAAACATACCTATTTTTGTATTCCGAGATAATGTTTTCGACTTCCACACATTCTTCAACGCTCCAAGAACTTTCGCCCCCTCAACCACCCTATGATACACTTCTGCTTCCATGGTTCCATCTGGTGCCAAATCCAATCCCAGATATCTAATACACTTCACCTCCTCAAGTCTTTCTCCATTGAAACTTACCTCCCAGTTGACTAGTCCCTCATCCCTACTGTACCTAATAACCTTGCTCTTATTCACATTTACTCTTAACTTTCTTCTTTCACACACTTTACCACACTTAGTCACCAGCTTCTGCAGTTTCTCACACGAATCAGCCACCAGCGCTGTATCATCAGCGAACAACAACTGACTCACTTCCCAAGCTCTCTCATCCACAACAGACTACACTCTAGCCCCTCTTTCCAAAACACTTGCATTCGCCTCCATAACAACCCCATCCATAAACAAATTAAACAACCATGGAGACATCACACACCCCTGTTTCACGCCTCATTCACTGAAACTAATCAGTTTCCTGTCTTCCTACACGTAAACATGCCTTACAGCCTTGATAAAAACTTTTCACTGCTTCTAACAAGTTGCCTCCCACACCATATATTCTTAATACCTTCCACAGAGCATCTCTATCAACTCTATGATATGATTTCTCCAGATCCATAAATGTTACATACAAATCTATTTGGTTTTTTAAGTATTTCTCACATACATTCTTCAAAGGAAACACATGATCCACACATCCTCTACCAATTTTGAAACTACTCTGCTCTTCCCCAATCTGATGCTCTGTACATGCCTTTACCATCTCAATCAATACCCTCCCATATAATTCTCAGGAATACTCACCAAACTTATACCTCTGTAATTTGGGCACTCACTTTCATCCCCTTTTCCTTTGTACAGTGGCACTATGCAAGCATTTCGCCAATCCTCAGCCACCTCACCATGAGACATACATATTTTGAATAACCTTACCAACCAGTCAATAATACAGTCACCACCTTTTTTAATAAATTCCACTGCAATACCATCCAAAGCCGTTGCCTTGCCGGCTTTCATCTTCCACAAACCTTTTACTACCTCTTCTCTGTTTACCACATCATTCTCTCTAACCCTCTCACTTTGCACACCACCTCGACCAAAACACCGTATATCTGCCACTCTGTCATAAAACATATTCAACAGACCTAAATACTCACTCCATCTTCTCACATCACCAGTACTTGTTATCACCTTCCCATTAGCACTTTAATTACCACCTTCCAATTCATCTTTTTATTCTTCCTAGTATATAATGATACTCTCTAATCCCAGCTCTAATTTTCCCTCTTTTTTACCTCTTGCACCTTTTGTCCATATGCCTCTCTCTTCTCTTTCACTAATAATCTTACTTCTTCATCCCACCACTAACAAGCCTTTCTAATCTGCCCACCTCCCATGCTTCTCATGCCGCAAGCATCTTTTGCGCAAGCCATAACTGCTTCCCTAAATACATTCCATTCCTCCCCCACTCCCCTTACTTCCTTTGTTCTCACCTTTTTCCATTCTGTACTCAGTCTCTCCTGGTACGTCCTCACACAATTCTCCTTCCCAAGGCCACTTACTCTCACCACTCTTTTCACCCCAACATTCTTTATTCTTTTCTGAAAACCTCTACAAATCTTCACCCTCGCCTCCACAAGATAATGATCAGACATCCCTCCAGTTGCACCTCTCAGCACATTGACATCCAAAAGTCTCTCTTTCGCGCGCCTATTAATTAACATGTAATCCAATAACGCTATCTGGCCGTCTCTTCTACTTGCATACGTATACTTATGTATATCTCGCTTTTTAAACCAGGTATTCCCAATCACCAGTCCTTTCTCAGCACACAAATCCACAAGCTCTTCACCATTTCCATTTACAACACTGAACACCCCATGTATACCAATTATTCCCTCAACTGCCACATTACTCACCTTTGCATTCAAATCACTTATCACTATAACCCGGTCTCGTGCATCAAAACCACTAACACACTCATTCAGCTGCTTCCAAAACACTTGCCTCTCATGATCTTTCTTCTCATGCCCAGGTGCATATGCACCAATAATCACCCAACTCTCTCTATCCACTTTCAGTTTTACCCATTTCAATCTAGAGTTTACTTTTTTACACTCTATCACAAACTCCAACCACTCCTGTTTCAGGAGTAGTGCTACTCTTTCCCTTGCTCTTGTCCTCTCTAACCCCTGACTTTATTCCCAAGATATTTCCACCCCACTTTATTCCCAAGACATTTCCACCCCACTTTTCCCCTTTACCCTTGAGCTTCGTTTCACTCAGAGCCAAAACATCTAGGTTCCTTTCTTCAAACATACCACCTATCTCTCCTTTTTTCTCATCTTAGTTGCATCCACACACATTTAGACACCCCAATCTGAGCTTTCGAGGAGGATGAGCATTCCCCGCGTGACTCCTTCTTCTGTTTCCCCTTTTAGAATGTAGAAATACGAGGGGAGGGTTTCCAGCCCTATAATATTTGTATATGAATAGTTGGTTAACTGTGAACCGTATGCCGTCAGGCAAGCTCAGCAGTCAGGCTCAGCCTACCTCTCGGTTAGCAGCACCTGCCAGTATACAATGGAAGTCCATTGTTTCAGATTCAATTATCATTCTACCAGTTATGATGATACGAATGAACACATATTCATCACATACAGAAACACGCTCAGAGAACTTATCATTCTTTTTGTGCCTCACAAGTATTATACCTTTGCTCTTGTTAATCATGTTACTATTATTGATACTTTATAATTTACTGTATCAAGAAAGTGAATGTTCTTTCTCTGATGTTTATTTTTCATCTTTCTTATTATTAGGACATCTGTATATCAGCTGTGAAGGAAAAGGATATTGAGGCTAAGCTGAGAATTGTAACGAACGAATGGGCGAACCATGACCTGACCTTTTCCACCTTCAAGAACCGCGGTGAGCTATTGTTGAGGGGCGACACCACAGCAGAGGTTATCACTCAGCTTGAAGACTCTCTTATGGTGCTGGGATCTCTTCTGTCTAACAGGTATTACTTTTTTTGGCTACCCTCCATCCTGCCATGAAGATAGTTCCTCTCTTGTGGTAATGGGCTCCATTCTTAATAACAGATAATTCTTCTTTAGTGGTATTAGGCTACCCATCCTTAAAAGATATTTTCTGTTTTGTGGCACTTGGCTCCATTCTCCCTAACAGATAGATCATCTTGCGTGTTACAGGTACATTCCATCCTAACAGATACATTCTCTATTGTAGGTCGAAACTCCATCCTCCCTAACACATAGATCCTCTTTGTGGCTTAACCTTCACTAACAGAAAGTTCCTGTCTTGGATTACTGGGCTCCATTCTTTCTTATGGAACTGGGGTTCTCCCAAAGCAGATAATTCCTCTTTCCTGGTACAGGGCAGTATACTCTATAAGAGATACTTCCTCTCATGTGATACTGGGCTCTAAGCTTCGGAAAAGATAGTTCTTCTCACTTGGTAAATGCCTCCTTTCTCCCAGACAGAAAGTCTCTCTCTTTCTCCTACTAGGCTTGGCCCTCCTAAACATAGTTCCTCTTTCGTGGAACTGAATTCCCTCCTCCTTAGCAGATAGTTTCTCTCGAATCGTACTGGCTCTCTCTTTCCTAAGACATAGTTCCTCTCTTGTGATACTGGGCCCCGTCCTCACTGATAGATAGTACCTATGTTGTGGTAATGGGTTCCTCCCTTCCTGATTGATATTTTCTCTCATGTAGTACTGGGCTCCATCCTCCCTAACACATACTTATCTTCTTGTGGTACTGGGCTTCTTCACCTCTATCGTATAGATCCTCTCTTTTGGAATTGGGTCCATCCTCCCTAACAGAAAGTTCTTCGCTTCTGATAATGGATTCGATCCTCCATAACAAATAGTTCCTCTTGTGGTACTGGGTTACATCTTCCCATAACAGATAGTTCCTTTCTTGCGTTACTGGGCCCCATACGCCATAACATAATGTTTCTCTCTCATGGTCCTCATCTAAATCCTCGCTAGCAGATAGTTCCGCTCATGCGTATTTGGCCTCCATCCTGCCTAACAAAAAGTTTCTACATTATGGTATTGGGTTCCATCCTCCCTAACAGATACTTCCTCTCTTGTGGTACTGGGCTCCATCATCCTTGACAGACACTTCTTCTCAAGTGGTACTGGAATCCATCTTCTCTAACAGATAGTTCATCTCTTGTGGTACTGGGTTCCATCCTCCCTAACAGATAGTTCATCTCTTGTGGTACTGGGTTCCATCCTCCCTAACAGATAGTTCATCTCTTGTGGTACTGGGTTCCATCCTCCCTAACAGATAGTTCATCTCTTGTGGTACTGGGTTCCATCCTCCCTGACAGATACTTCTTCTCAAGTGGTATTGTGCTTCATCGTTCTTGCCAGATTGTTCCTCTCTTCTGGCACTAGGCTCCATCCTCCATAAAGGATAGGTGTTTGTGGCACTGAATATTTCCTTCGTAAAAGGTATTTCCTCTCTTATGTAAATGGGCTTCATTCTCCCTAACAGATTTTTCCTCTCTCATGGCATCGGGTTCCTTACTCCCTGACCAATAGTTCCTTTTATGTGGTACTGGGCTCTATCCTACCTGACATGTAGTTCATCTTCTGTGGTACTCGGCACTTTCCATCCTAATAGATACATCGTTCTTTGAGAGACAAGGTTGCAAACACCACAACATATAATTCATCTCTTGTAGTACTGGGCTACAGCCTCCCTCGCAGATATCTACTCTTTTATTAAATAAAGTTTCCATCCTTCCTTATTGGTGGTTCCTTTCTTGTGGTACTGGGTTCCATCCTCCTCAACAGATCGTTTCTCTTATATGGTACTGGGCTGCATCCACCTTGACAGAAAGTTCTTCTGTTTTGTTACTAGTCTCCGGTCTCTCAAACAGAATTGTCGTCTCTAGTCGTCCTGGGTTCCATCCTTCCTAACAGCTTGTTTCTTTCCTCTGGTATTGGATACCATCCTCCCTAGCTAAAAGTTTCTCTCTAGAGATGACGGGCTCATTTTTTCCTAGCAGGTAGTTCCTCTTTTAGTACAAGATTGCTTCATTCCTAAGAGATATTTACTATTCTGTGGTACTGGCTTCCATCCTTCATATCGGTTCGTATATGTCAACAGGTACAGGGTTCCATCCACCCTGACAGATAGTTCCTACTCTTGTGTCACTTCGTTCCATCCTCCATGGCACCTACTTTTCGTTGAGTACTGGGCTCTATCCTCCCTGACATATAGTATCTCTCTTGTGCTACAAGGTTGCATCCTCCCTGAGAGATAGTTCCTCTCTTGTGGTACTGGACTCCATCCTCCCTGGAGATAGTTCCTCTCTTATGGTACTGGGTTCCATCCTACCCAATATATTTTTCTTTTGGTGTGGTTTTATCCTCCTTGGCATATAGTTCATCTCTTGTAGTACTGAGTTCCATCCTCCATGACAGGTACTTACTTCTTGTGTGGTACTGGGTTCCATCTTCCCTGAAAGACAGTTCCTCTCTTGTGGTGCTGCGCTCTATCCTAAAACAGAAAGTTCCTCTTTTGTAGTACCGGTTCCATCCTACCTGACAAATATTTTTTCTCATATGGTTCTGGTTTCCATCCTCCTATGAGAGATAGTGCCTCTCTTGTGGTACAGTAATTCATCCTCCCTGACGTCTACTTCTCGTGTAATACTAGGTTCCATCCTCCCAGACAGATAGTTCCTCTCTTGTGGTATTTGGTTCCATCCTCCCTGAGAGATAGTTCCTCTCTTGTGGTTCTGGGTTCCATCCTCCCTGCGAGATAGTTCCTCTCTTATGGTACTGGGTTCCATCCTCCCTGAGAGATAGTTCCTCTCTTGTGGTACTGGGTTCCATCCTCCGTAACAGATTGTTTCTCTCTTGTGGTACTGGGCTCCATCCTCCATGAGAGATAGTTCCTCTCTTGTGGTTCTGCGTTCCATCCTCCCTGAGAAATAGTTCCTCTCTTGTGGTACTGGGTTCCTTCCCCCCTGAGAGATAGTTCCTCTCTTGTGGTACTGGGTTCCATCCTCCGTAACAGATTGTTCCTCTCTTGTGGTACTGGGCTCCATCCTCCATGAGAGATAGTTCCTCTCTTGTGGTTCTGGGTTCTATCCTCCCTGAGAAATAGTTCCTCTCTTGTGGTACTGGGTTCCTTCCCCCCTGAGAGATAGTTCCTCTCTTGTGGTACTGGGTTCCATCACCCCTGACAGATAGTTCCTCTCTTGTAGTGCTTGGTTCCATCCTCTGTAAGAGATAATTCCTCTCACGTAGTACTGTGTTCCATCCTCCCTGACATATACTTCTTCTCTTGTGTAACTGGGTTCCATCCTCCCTGATATATAGTTCCTCTCTCGCGGTACTGAGTTCCATCCTTTCTGACAAAAACTTCTCGTGAGGTTCTGTGTTCCATCCTCCATGACCGATACTTTTCGTGTAGTACTGTGTTCTATCCTCCTTGACAGATAGTTCCTCTCACGTCGTATTCAGTTTCATCCTCTCTGACATCTACTTCCTCTCGTGTAGTACTGGTTTCCATTTTCCCTAACAGATAGTTCCTCTCTTGTGGTACTGGATCTCATCCTCCCTGAGATCTACTTCTCCTGTAGTACTGGGTTCCATCATCCCAGACAGATAGTTCCTCTTTAGTGATACTGGACTCCATCCTCCCTTACAGGTACTTCTCTTCTGATACTGAGTTCCGTCCTCCAGAACAGAGAGCTCCACCCTTGTGGTACTTGATTCCATCCTCTATGAGAGATACTTCCTCTCGTGTGGTACTGGGCTCCATCCTTTCTAACATTCCTCTCATGTGGTTCTGGGTTCCATCCTCCTTTACAGATAGTTCCTCTCATGTGATTCTAGGTTCCATCCTTTCTGATGAAAATTCTTTTCGTGTGGTACTGGGTTCCATCATGCCTGACAGATAGTTCCTTTCATGTGGTACTGGGTTGCACGATCCCTGACAGATACTTCTTGTGTGGTACTGGGCTCTATACTCCTGATAGATATTTCCTCTCTGGTGACGCTGGGTTCCATCTTCACTGACATAAAGTTTTTCTTTGTGTTACTGGGTTCCATCATTCCTGCCAGATACTTCTTCTTGTGTGGTAGTGGGTTCCGGCCTCCCTGACAGATAGTTCCTCTTTAGTGATACTGGGTTTCATCCTCCTTGACAGATAGTTCCTCTCTTGTAGTGCTGGGTTTCATCCCTAAGACAGAGAGTTCTTATCTTATGTTACTGGATTTCATCCTACCTGACATCTCTCGTAGTACTAGTTTCCGTCATTCCTGACCAATTGTTCATCTCATGTGGTATTGGGTTCCATCCTCCACGAAAGATAGTTTCTATCAAGTGATACTGGGTTCAATCCTCCCAAACAGGTACTTCTTCTCGAGTGGTACTGGATTCCACCCTATTTAACAGATATTTCATCTCTTGTGGTACTGGGTTCCATCATCCCTGACAGATAGTTCCTGTCTTGTGGTACTCAGTTATATTTTCCATGGTAAATAGTTCCTTTCTTGTGGTACTGGATTTCATCCTTCCTGACATCTACATCTTCACGTGTGGTACTAGGTTCCATCATCGCCGACAGATCATTCTTCTCATGTGGTACTGGGTTCCATCATTCCAAAATGATATTTTCTCTCAATCGATACTGGGTTCCATCATCCCTGACAGATATTTCTTCTAGTGTGGTACTGGGCTCAATCCTCCCAGACAGATAGTTCCTTTCTTGTGGTAATGGGTTCCATTATCCCTGACAGATACTTTTCGTGTGGTAGTGGGTTCCATCCTCCCTGACAGATAGATCCTCCTTGGTGATAATTGGTTTCATCCTACCTGACAGGTACTTCTCACGTGGTACTGGTTACCATCCTACCTAACAGATAGTTCTTCTCTTGTGGTATTAGGTTCCATCCTCCACGACAGAGAGTTCCACTGTTGTGGTTCTAGGTTCCATCCTATGTGACAAATACTTCTTTTCGTGTGGTACTGGGTTCCATTCTTCCTATTATATGGATCCTCTCTTTCGATGCTGGTTCCATCCACCCTTACGGTTTCTTCTTTGCTTATGGTACTGGGTTCCATCTTCCCAGACATATTTTTTCTTCTCTTGCTATAATGGGTTCCATCTTCCAAACAGATAGTTCCTCACTTGTGGTGCTAGGTTCCATTCTCCCTGAGAGATAGTTCTTCTCTTGTGATACTGGGTTCCATCATTCCTAACAGATACTCCTTCTCGAGTTGTACTGGGTTCCATCCTCCCTGACATATTTTTCGTCTGTAATACTGGGTTCCACCCTACCTGACAGATAGTTCCTTTCTAGTGATACTCGGCTCCATTCTCTTTGAGAGGTAGTTCTTCTCATGTGGTACTGGGATCCTTTCCTTCTGGCAAATACTTTTTTTCGTGTGGTACTTGGTTACATCCTCTTTGACATATGCTTATTGTGTGGTACTGGGTTCCATCCTTCCTGACAGGTAGTTCCTCTCAAGTGGTACTGGGTTCCAACCTCCCTGACAGATAGTCTCTCTCTCTTGTGATATCGGGTTCGATCCTCCAAGATAGTGAGGCCCTCTCTTATGTTACTGGATTTCATCTTTCCTGACATCTACTTCTCTCGTAGTAATGGGTTCCATCCTCCTTGACATAGTTTTCCTCTTGTGGTACTGGGTTCCATCCTCCACGACAGATAGTTCCTCTCTTTTGGTACTGAATTCCTTTCAACCTGACAAATTTCTCTTTTCGTGTGATACTAAGTTCAATCGTCCCTGACAGACAGTTCCTCTCTTGTGGTACTCGGCTCCATCCTTCCTAAGATATAGTTCCTCTCATGTGTTATTGGGTTCCATCCTCGGAGTAATACTTCTTTTCTTGGGGAACTGGGTTCCATCCTTACTGACATATAGTTCTCCTCTTGTGGCTCTAGGCTCCATCATTCCTGTCAGATACTTCATCTTTTGTGGTAGTGGGTTCCAGCCTCCCTGACAGATAGTTCCTCCCTAGTGATACTGGGTTCCATCCTCCAGGACAGAGAGTTCCTCTCTTGTCTTACTGGATTTCATCATTCCTGATATCTACTTCTCTCGTAGTACTAGGTTCCATCCAACCTGACATATAGTTCATCTCATGTGGTGCTGGGATCTATCCTTCACGATAGTTCCTCTCTTTTGGTAATGGGTTCCATCCTCCCTGACATATTTTTCTTCTCGTGTGATACTGGGTTACATCCTCCCTGAGAGATAATTCCTCTTATGTGGTTCTGGGCTCCATTCTCTCTGACAAATGCTTCTTTTCGTGTAGTACTGGGTTCCATCCTCCATGACAAATAGTTCCTCTTTTGTAGTACTTGGTTGAATCCTCAGTGACATATAGTTTTTCTCCTGTGGTACTGGGTTACATCAGCCCTGACCAATACTTCTCGTTTGGTACTGAGTTCCATCTTCTCTGACTGATAGTCCCTCTCTAGTGAAACTGGGTTCCATCCTACCTGATAGATAATTATTTTCGTGTGGTACTGGGTTCCATCCTCTCTGACAGATAGTTCATTTCTTGTGGTACTGGGTTCCATCACACATGACAGAGAGTGTTCCTCTCTTGTGGTACTGGATTTCATCCTGACTGGCTTGTACCTGTTCTGTATTTGTTCGCGTGTACTTGTTCTCGTGTGCTTGTTCCTCTTTGATATATAGTTCTCTTGTTTTAAAGGCTTCTATCTTCATAAACACAATTTTTTCTCGTGTGGTTCTAGGTTCCATCCTCCTAGATAGATAGTTCCTCGCTCATGATAATATGTCCATCCTCCCTGACAAGTACTTCTTCTCATGTGGTGCTGGGTTATATCCTCCCTGACAAAGAGTTCCTCATATGGTACTAAGTTCCATCTTCCACGACAGATACTTCCTCTCTTGTGGCACTGGGCTCTATTTTTCTTTTCGTGTGATAATAGGTTTCAGCCTCCCTGAGGGATAGTTGCACTCTTGTAATACTCATTACCACCCTTCCTGAGAGATAGTTCCTCTCATGTAATACTCAGTACCACCTCTTCCTGAGAGATAGTTCCTCTCATGTAATACTCAGTACCACCCTTCCTGAGAGATAGTTCCTCTCATGTAATACTCAGTACCACTCTTCGTGAGAGATAGTTCCTCTCATGTAATACTCAGTACCACTCTTCGTGAGAGATAGTTCCTCTCATGTAATACTCAGTACCACTCTTCGTGAGAGATAGTTCCTCTCATGTAATAAGTACCACTCTTCGTGAGAGATAGTTCCTCTCATGTAATACTCAGTACCACTCTTCGTGAGAGATAGTTCCTCTCATGTAATACTCAGTACCACTCTTCGTGAGAGATAGTTCCTCTCATGTAATACTCAGTACCACTCTTCCTGAGAGATAGTTCCTCTCATGTAATACTCAGTACCACCCTTCGTGAGAGACAGGTCCTCTCTCATGTAATACTCACTACCATCCTCCAGGAGAGATAGTTCCTCTCTTGTAATACTCAGTACCATCCTCCAGGAGAGATAGGTCCTCTCTCTTGTAATACTCATTACCATCCTCCAGGAGAGATAGGTCCTCTCTCTTGTAATACTCAGTGCCATCCTCCAGGAGAGACAGTACCACTCTTGTAATATTCAGTACCATCCTCCATGAGAGATAGTTCCTCTCTTGTAATACTCATTACCATCCTCCATGAGAGATAGTTCTTCTCTCTTATAATACTCACTACCATCCTCCATGAGAAATAGTTCCTCTTTTGTAATACTCAGTACTATCTTCCCTGAGAGATAGTTCCTCTCTTATAATACTCAGCACCATCCTCCATGAGAGATAGTTCCTCTCTTATAATACTCAGCACCATCCTCCATGAGAGATAGTTCCTCTCTTATAATACTCAGCACCATCCTCCATGAGAGATAGTTCCTCTCTTATAATACTCAGCACCATCCTCCATGAGAGATAGTTCCTCTCTTATAATACTCAGCACCATCCTCCATGAGAGATAGTTTCTCTTTTGTAATACTCAGTACTATCTTCCCTGAGAGATAGTTCCTCTCTCTTGTAATACTCAGTACCATCCTCCCTGAGAGATAGTTCCTCTCTTGTATTACTCAGCACCATCCTCCATGAGAGATAGTTTCTCTTTTGTAATACTCAGTACTATCTGCCCTGAGAGATAGTTCCTCTCTCTTGTAGTACTCAGTACCATCCTCCCTGAGAGATAGTTCCTCTCTTGTATTACTCAGTACCATCCTCCATGGGAGATAGTTCCTCTTATGTAGTTCTGGGTTCCATCCTCTCTGACAAATATTTGTTTCCGTGTGATACTGAGTTCCATCTTCCCCGAAATATAGTTCTTTTGTCGTGATACTGAGTTTTATACTTCCTTATAAACACTTCTTTTCATATGGTATTTGCTGCTAGCCTCCCTGACATATTTATATTCTTGTGTGATACTAGGTTCCATCCTTCCTGAGAGATAGTTCCTCTCTAGTGATAGTGAGTTCCATCATCCCTCGCAGAAAACTTCTAGTGTGGTACTGGATTCCTTCCTCAGTAACAGATAATTCCTATCTTGTGGTACTGGGTTCCGTCCTCCATAACAGAGAGTTCCTCTCTTGTGGTACTGTGTTCCATCCTACGTGACATATAGTTCTTCTCTTGTGGTACTGGCTTAGATCATTCCTGACATATACCTTTTTCCATTTGGTACTGGGTTCCATCCTCCCTGTCATATATTTCCTCCTCATACTGGGTTCTGTCCACCTTGACAGAGAGCTCCACTCTTTTGGTAATGGGTTCCATCCTCCCTGACAGTTACTTCCTATCTTGTGATACTCGTTTCCATCTTCCCTGAGAGATAGTTTCTCTCATATGATACTGGCTTCCATCCTCCCTGATATACTTTTTTTTTTTTCCTCGTGTGATACTAGGTTCTCTCCTCACTGAGAGAGAAGTTCTTTTCTTGTGGTACTAGGTTCCATCTCCCTGTGAGATAGTTCCTCTCTCGTAGTGCTAGGTTCCATCCTCCCTGAGAGATAGTTCCTCTCCTGTAGTACTCAGTTTCATACCCCCTGAGATATAGTTCTTTTCATGTAGTTTTGTGTTCTTTCCTCGCTAACATATAGATCTTCTCCTGTGGTACTGCGCTCCATTATCCCTGAAAGATACTTTTCGTCTGGTATTGAGTTCCATCCTCCTGACAGGTAGTTCCTCTCCAGTCATACTGAGTTCCTTCCTCCCTGATGAATGATCAAACTCGTGTGGTGCTGGGTTCTATCATTCCTGACAGATAAATGCTCTCATGTGGTACTGGGTTGCATCATCCCTGACAGATACTTCTTCTTGTGTGGTACTGGGTACCATACTCCTGATAGATATTACATCTCCAGTGACGCTGGGTTCCATCCACACTGACAGAAGGTTCCTCACTTGTATTACTGAGTTCTATCCTCAGTAATGCATATATATATATATATATATATATATATATATATATATATATATATATATATATATATATATATATATATATATATATATATATATATATATATATATATATATTTTTTTTTTTTTTTCTTTTTTTGCTTTATCGCTGTCTCCCGCGTTTGCGAGGTAGCGCAAGGAAACAGACGAAAGAAATGGCCCAACCCACCCCCATACACATGTATATACATACGTCCACACACACGCAAATATACATACCTACACAGCTTTCCATGGTTTACCCCAGACGCTTCACATGCCCTGATTCAATTCACTGACAGCACGTCAACCCCGGTATACCACATCGATCCAATTCACTCTATTCCTTGCCCTCCTTTCACCCTCCTGCATGTTCAGGCCCCGATCACACAAAATCTTTTTCACTCCATCTTTCCACCTCCAATTTGGTCTCCCACTTCTCCTCGTTCCCTCCACCTCCGACACATATATCCTCTTGGTCAATCTTTCCTCACTCATTCTCTCCATGTGCCCAAACCATTTCAAAACACCCTCTTCTGCTCTCTCAACCACGCTCTTTTTATTTCCACACATCTCTCTTACCCTTACGTTACTTACTCGATCAAACCACCTCACACCACACATTGTCCTCAAACATCTCATTTCCAGCACATCCATCCTCCTGCGCACAACTCTATCCATAGCCCACGCCTCGCAACCATACAACATTGTTGGAACCACTATTCCTTCAAACATAACCATTTTTGCTCTCCGAGATAATGTTCTCGACTTCCACACATTCTTCAACGCTCCCAGGATTTTCGCCCCCTCCCCCACCCTATGATCCACTTCCGCTTCCATGGTTCCATCCGCTGCCAGATCCACTCCCAGATATCTGAGACACTTTACTTCCTCCAGTTTTTCTCCATTCAAACTTACCTCCCAATTGACTTGACCCTCAACCCTACTGTACCTAATAACCTTGCTCTTATTCACATTTACTCTTAACTTTCTTCTTTCACACACTTTACCAAACTCAGTCACCAGCTTCTGCAGTTTCTCACGCGAATCAGCCACCAGCGCTGTATCATCAGCGAACAACAACTGACTCACTTCACAAGCTCTCTCATCCCCAACAGACTTCATACTTGCCCCTCTTTCCAAAACTCTTGCATTCACCTCACTAACAACCCCATCCATAAACAAATTAAACAACCATGGAGACATCACACACCCCTGCCGCAAACCTACATTCACTGAGAACCAATCACTTTCCTCTCTTCCTACACGTACACCTGCCTTACATCCTCGTTAAAACCTTTTCACTGCTTCTAACAACTTGCCTCCCACACCATATATTCTTAATACCTTCCACAGAGCATCTCTATCAACTCTATCATATGCCATCTCCACATCCATAAATGCTACATACAAATCCATTTGCTTTTCTAAGTATTTCTCACATACATTCTTCAAAGCAAACACCTGATCCACACATCCTCTACCACTTCTGAAACCACACTGCTCTTCCCCAATCTGATGCTCTGTACATGCCTTCACCCTCTCAATCAATACCCTCCCATATAATTTACCAGGAATACTCAACAAACTTATACCTCTGTAATTTGAGCACTCACTCTTATCCCCTTTGCCTTTGTACAATGGCACTATGCACGCATTCCGCCAATCCTCAGGCACCTCACCATGAGTCATACATACATTAAATAACCTTACCAACCAGTCAACAATACAGTCACCCCCTTTTTTGATAAATTCCACTGCAATACCATCCAAACCTGCTGCCTTGCCGGCTTTCATCTTCCGCAAAGCTTTTACTACCTCTTCTCTGTTTACCAAATCATTTTCCCTAACCCTCTCACTTTGCACACCACCTCGACCAAAACACCCTATATCTGCCACTCTATCATCAAACACATTCAACGAACCTTCAAAATACTCACTCCATCTCCTTCTCACATCACCACTACTTGTTATCACCTCCCCATTTGCGCAATTCACTGAAGTTCCCATTTGCTCCCTTGTCTTACGCACTTTATTTACCTCCTTCCAGAACATCTTTTTATTCTCCCTAAAATTTAATGATACTCTCTCACCCCAACTCTCATTTGACCTCTTTTTCACCTCTTGCACCTTTCTCTTGACCTCCTGTCTCTTTCTTTTAATCATCTCCCACTCAATTGCATTTTTTCCCTGCAAAAATCGTCCAAATGCCTCTCTCTTCTCTTTCACTAATAATCTTACTTCTTCATCCCACCACTCACTACCCTTTCTAATCAACCCACCTCCCACGCTTCTCATGCCACAAGCATCTTTTCCGCAATCCATCACTTATTCCCTAAATACATCCCATTCCTCCCCCACTCCCCATACTTCCATTGTTCTCACCTTTTTCCATTCTGTACTCAGTCTCTCCTGGTACGTCCTCATACAAGTCTCCTTCCCATGCTCACTTACTCTCACCACCCTCTCCACCCCAACATTCACTCTTCTTTTCTGAAAACCCACACAAAACTTCACCTTAGCCTCCACAAGATAATGATCAGACATCCCTCCAGTTGCACCTCTCAGCACATTAACATCCAAAAGTCTCTCTTTCGCGCGCCTGTCAATTAACACGGAATCCAATAACGCTCTCTGGCCATCTCTCCTACTTACATACGTATACTTATGTACATCTCGCTTTTTAAACCAGGTATTCCCAGTCACCATTCCTTTTTCAGCACATAAATCTACAAGCTCTTCACCATTTCCATTTACAACACTGAACACCCCATGTATACCAATTATATCCTCAATTGCCACATTACTCACCTTTGCATTCAAATCACCCATCACTATAACCCGGTCTTGTGCATCAAAACCACCAACACACTCATTCAGCTGCTCCCAAAACACGTGCCTCTCATTATCTTTCTTCTCATGCCCAGGTGCATATGCACCAATAATCACCCATCTCTCTCCATCAACTTTCAGTTTTACCCATATTAATAGAGAATTTACTTTCTTACATTCTATCTCCCACAACTCCTGTTTCAGGAGTACTGCTACTCCATCCCTTGCTCTTGTCCTCTCACTAACCCCTGACTTTACTCCGAAGACATTCCCAAACCACTCTTCCCCTTTACCCTTGAGCTTCGTTTCACTCAGAGCCAAAACATTAAGGCTCCTTTCCTCAAACATACTATCTATCTCTCCTTTTTTCACATCTTGGTTACATCCACACACATTTAGACATCCCAATCTGAGTCTACGAGGAGGATGAGCACTCCCCGCGTGACTCCTTTTGTTTCCCATTTCTATATATATTTTATTATTCATTTTTTATTTTGCTTTGTCGCTGTCTCCCGCGTTAGGGAGGTAGCGCAAGGAAACAGACGAAAGAATGGCCCAGCCCACCCAAATACACATGTATATACATACACGTCCACACACGCTAAATATACATACCTATACATCTCATCGTATACATATATATACACACACACAGACATATACATATATACAAATGTACATAATTCATACTGTCTGCCTATATTCATTCCCATCGCCACCTCGCCACACATGAAATAACAACCCCCTCCCACCTCATGTGTGCGAGGTATCACTAGGAAAAGACAACAAAGGCCACATTCGTTAACACTCAGTCTCTAGCTGTCATGTAACAATGCACCGAAACCTCAGCTCCCTTTCCACATCCAGGCCCCACAGAACTTACATAGTTTACCCCAGACGCTTTACATGCCCTGGTTCAATCCATTGACAGCACGTCGAACCAAGTATATTCCTTGCACGCCTTTCACCCTCCTGCATGTTCAGGCCCCGATCACTCAAAATCTTTTTCACTCCATCTTTCCACCTCCAATTTGGTCTCCCACTTCTCCACGTTCCCTCCACCTCTGACACATATATCCTCTTTGTCAATCTTTCCTCACTCATTCTCTCCATGTGACCAAACCATTTCAAAACACCCTTTTCTGCTCTCTCAACCACACTCTTTTTATTACCACACATCTCTCTTACCCTATTATTACTTACTCGATCAAACCACTTCACACCACATATTGTCCTCAAACATCTCATTTCCAGCACATCCACACTCCTCCGCAAAACTCTATCCATAGCCAACGCCTCGCAACCATACAGCATTGTTGGAACCAATATATATATATATATATATATATATATATATATATATATATATATATATATTTTTTTTTTTTTATACTTTGTCGCTGTCTCCCGCGTTTGCGAGGTAGCGCAAGGAAACAGACGAAAGAAATGGCCCAAACCCCACCCACACACATGTATATACATACGTCCACACACGCAAATATACATACCTACACAGCTTTCCATGGTTTACCCCAGACGCTTCACATGCCTTGATTCAATCCACTGACAGCACGTCAACCCCGGTATACCACATCGCTCCAAATCACTCTATTCCTTGCCCTCCTTTCACCCTCCTGCATGTTCAGGCCCCGATCACACAAAATCTTTTTTCACTCCATCTTTCCACCTCCAATTTGGTCTCCCTCTTCTCCTTGCTCCCTCCACCTCCGACACATATATCCTCTTGGTCAATCTTTCCTCACTCATCCTCTCCATGTGCCCAAACCACTTCAAAACACCCTCTTCTGCTCTCTCAACCACGCTCTTTTTATTTCCACACATCTCTCTTACCCTTACGTTACTCACTCGATCAAACAACCTGACACCACACATTGTCCTCAAACATCTCATTTCCAGCACATCCATCCTCCTGCGCACAACTCTATCCATATCCCACGCCTCGCAACCATACAACATTGTTGGAACCACTATTCCTTCAAACATACCCATTTTTGCTTTCCGAGATAATGTTCTCGACTTCCACACATTCTTCAAGGCCCCCAGCATTTTCGCCCCCTCCCCCACCCTATGATCCACTTCCGCTTCCATGGTTCCATCCGCTGCCAGATCCACTCCCAGATATCTAAAACACTTCACTTCCTCCAGTTTTTCTCCATTCAAACTCACCTCCCAATTGACTTGACCCTCAACCCTACTGTACCTAATAACCTTGCTTTTATTCACATTTACTCTTAACTTTCTTCTTTCACACACTTTACCAAACTCAGTCACCAGCTTCTGCAGTTTCTCACATGAATCAGCCACCAGCGCTGTATCATCAGCGAACAAGAACTGACTCACTTCCCAAGCTCTCTCATCCCCAACAGACTTCATACTTGCCCATCTTTCCAAAACTCTTGCATTTACCTCCCTAACAACCCCATCCATAAACAAATTAAACAACCATGGAGACATCACACACCCCTGCCGCAAACCTACATTCACTGAGAACCAATCACTTTCCTCTCTTCCTACACGTACACATGCCTTACATCCTCGATAAAAACTTTTCACTGCTTCTAACAACTTTCCTCCCACACCATATATTCTTAATACCTTCCACAGAGCATCTCTATCAACTCTATCATATGCCTTCTCCAGATCCATAAATGCTACATACAAATCCATTTGCTTTTCTAAGTATTTCTCACATACATTCTTCAAAGCAAACACCTGATCCACACATCCTCTACCACTTCTGAAACCACACTGCTCTTCCCCAATCTGATGCTCTGTACATGCCTTCACCCTCTCAATCAATACCCTCCCATATAATTTACCAGGAATACTCAACAAACTTATACCTCTGTAATTTAAGCACTCACTCTTATCCCCTTTGCCTTTGTACAATGGCACTATGCACGCATTCCGCCAATCCTCAGGCACCTCACCATGAGTCATACATACATTAAATAACCTTACCAACCAGTTAACAATACAGTCACCCCCTTTTTTAATAAATTCCACTGAAATACCATCCAAACCTGCTGCCTTGCCGGCTTTCATCTTCCGCAAAGCTTTCACTACCTCTTCTCTGTTTACCAAATCATTTTCCCTAACCCTCTCACTTTGCACACCACCTCGACCAAAACACCCTACATCTGCCACTCTATCATCAAACACATTCAACAAACCTTCAAAATACTCACTCCATCTCCTTCTCACATCACCACTACTTGTTATCATCTCCCCATTTGCGCCCTTCACTGAAGTTCCCATTTGCTCCCTTGTCTTACGCACTTTATTTACCTCCTTCCAGAACATCTTTTTATTCTCCCTAAAATTTAATGATACTCTCTCACCCCAACTCTTATTTGCCCTTTTTTTCACCTCTTGCACCTTTCTCTTGACCTCCTGTCTCTTTCTTTTATACATCTCCCACTCAATTGCATTTTTTCCCTGCAAAAATCGTCCAAATGCCTCTCTCTTCTCTTTCACTAATACTCTTACTTCTTCATCCCACCACTCACTACCCTTTCTAATCAACCCACCTCCCACTCTTCTCATGCCACAAGCATCTTTTGCGCAATCCATCACTGATTCCCTAAATACATCCCATTCCTCCCCCACTCCCCTTGCTTCCATTGTTCTCACCTTTTTCCATTCTGTACTCAGTCTCTCCTGGTACTTCCTCACACAGGTCTCCTTCTCAAGCTCACTTACTCTCACCACCCTCTTCACCCCAACATTCACTCTTCTTTTCTGAAAACCCATATAAATCTTCACCTTAGCCTCCACAAGATAATGATCAGACATCCCTCCAGTTGCACCTCTCAGCACATTAACATCCAAAAGTCTCTCTTTCGCACGCCTGTCAATTAACACGTAATCCAATAACGCTCTCTGGCCATCTCTCCTACTTACATAAGTATACTTATGTATATCTCGCTTTTTAAACCAGGTATTCCCAATCATCAGTCCTTTTTCAGCACATAAATCTACAAGCTCTTCACCATTTCCATTTACAACACTGAACACCCCATGTATACCAATTATTCCCTCAACTGCCACATTACTCACCTTTGCATTCAAATCACCCATCACTATAACCCGGTCTCGTGCATCAAAACCACTAACACACTCATTCAGCTGCTCCCAAAACACTTGCCTCTCTTGATCTTTCTTCTCATGCCCAGGTGCATATGCACCAATAATCACCCACCTCTCTCCATCAACTTTCAGTTTTACCCATATTAATCGAGAATTTACTTTCTTACACTCTATCACATACTCCCACAACTCCTGTTTCAGGAGTATTGCTACTCCTTCCCTTGCTCTTATCCTCTCACTAACCCCTGACTTTACTCCCCAGACATTTCCAAACCACTCTTCCCCTTTACCCTTGAGCTTCGTTTCACTCAGAGCCAAAACATCCAGGTTCCTTTCCTCAAACATATTACCTATCTCTCCTTTTTTCACATCTTGGTTACATCCACACACATTTAGGCACCCCACTCTGAGCCTTCGAGGAGGATGAGCACTCCCCGCGTGACTCCTTCTTCTGTTTCCCATTTTAGAAAATTAATACAAGGAGGGGAGGATTTCTGGCCCCCCGCTCCCGTCCCCTCTAGTCGCTTTCTACGACACGCGAGGAATACGCCCATGAAGTGCACGCAGAGAAGCGGCAGCACCGACATGATGATGCTGTTGTAGAAGGCGAAGAGGCTGAACTCCCGCTGCACGACCACGTTCTCCTCTGGGTGAGCTGAGAGGTTGGCGCACACCTGCAACGAGACGTCCGCTCCTCAAATGCTGGATGGAAGGCATCATTGAAGAGATACCTGAGGGTGAGATGAACAGCCCATACCCCACATTCTACTTTCCTCATCATCCTGTCGTCAGGGAAGTCAGCACCACAAGTAAAGCATCCTCCTCGAAGGCTCAGAGTGGGGTGCCTAAATGTGTGTGGATGTAACCAAGATGTGAAAAAAGGAGAGATAGGTAATATGTTTGAGGAAAGGAACCTGGATGTTTTGGCTCTGAGTGAAACGAAGCTCAACGGTAAAGGGGAAGAGTGGTTTGGGAATGTCTTGGGAGTAAAGTCAGAGGTTAGTGAGAGGACAAGAGCAAGGGGAGGAGTAGCATTACTCCTGAATCAGGAGTTGTAGGAGTATATGATATAGTGTAAGAAACTAAATTCTAGATTGATATGGGTAAAACTAAGAGTTGATGGAGAGAGATGGGTGATTATTGGTGCATATGCACCTGGGTATGAGAAGAAAGATTATGAGAGGCAAGTGTTTTGTGAACAGCTGAGTGAGTGTGTTAGTGGTTTTGATGCACACGATCGGGTTATAGTGGTGAGTGATTTGAATGCAAAGGTGAGTAATGTGGCAGTGTAGGGAATAATTGGTAGACATGGAGTGTTCAGTGTTGTAAATGGAAATGGTGAAGAGCTTGTGGATTTATGTGCTGAAAAAGAACTGTTGATTGGGAATACCTGGTTTAAAAAGCGATATGTACATAAGTATACGTATGTAAGTAGGAGAGATGGCCAGAGAGCGTTATTGGATTACGTGTTAATTGATAGACGCACGAAAGAAAGACTTTCGGATGTTAATGTGCTGAGAGGTGCAACTGGAGGGATGTCTGATCACTATCTTGTGGAGGCGAAGGTGAAGATTTGTGGGGGTTTTCAGAAAAGAAGAGAGAATGTTGGGGTGAAGAGAGTGGTGAGAGTAAGTGAGCTTGGGAAGGAGAGTTGTGTGAGGAAGTACCAGGAGAGACTGAGTATAGAATGGAAAAAGGTGAGAACAAAGGAGGTAAGGGGAGTGGGGGAGGAATGGGATGTATTTAGGGAAGCAGTGATGGATTGCGCAAAAGATGCTTGTGGCATGAGAAGCGTGGGAGGTGGGTTGATTAGAAAAGGTAGTGAGTGGTGGGATGAAGAAGTAAGATTATTAGTGAAAGAGAAGAGATAGGCATTTGGACGATTTTTGCAGGGAAAAAATACAAATGAGTGAGAGATATATAAAAGAAAGAGGCAGGAGGTCAAGAGAAAGGTGCAAGAGGTGAAAAAGATGGGAAATGAGAGTTGGGGTGAGAGAGTATCATTAAATTTCAGGGAGAATAAAAAGATGTTTTGGAGGGGATAAATAAAGTGCGTAAGACAAGGGAGCAAATGGGAACTTCAGTGAAGGGGGCTAATGGGGAGGTGATAACAAGTAGTGGTGATGTGTGAAGGAGATGGAGTGAGTATTTTGAAGGTTTGTTGAATGTGTTTGATGATAGAGTGGCAGATATAGGGTGTTTTGGTCGAGGTGGTGTACAAAGTGAGAGGGTTAGGGAAAATGATTTGGTAAATAGAGAAGAGGTAGTAAAAGCTTTACGGAAGATGAAAGCCGACAAGAGAGCAGGTTTGGATGGTATTGCAGTGGAATTTATTAAAAAAGGGGGCGACTGTATTTTTGACTGGTTGGTAAGGTTATTTAATGTATGTATGACTCATCGTGAAGTGCCTGAGGATTGGCGGAATGCTTGCATGGTGCCATTGTACAAAGGCAAAGAGGATAAGAGTGACTGCTCGAATTACAGAGGTATAAGTTTGTTGATTATTCCTGGTAAATCATATGGAACGGTATTGATTGAGAGGGTGAAGGCATGTACATAGCATCAGATTGGGGAAGAGCAGTGTGGTTTCAGAAGTGGTAGAGGATGTGTGGATCAGGTGTTTGCTTTGAAGAATGTATTTGAGAAATACTTAGAAAAACAAATGGATTTGTATGTAGCATTTATGGATCTGGAGAAGGCATATGATAGAGTTTATAGAGATGCTCTGTGGAAGGTTTTAAGAATATATGGTGTGGGAGGCAACTTTTTAGAAGCAGTGAAAAGTTTTTATCGAAGATTTAAGGCATGTGTACGTGTAGGAAGAGAGGAAAGTGATTGGTTCTCAGTGAATGTAGGTTTGCGGCAGGGGTGTGTGATATCTCTATGGTTGTTTAATTTGTTTATGGATGGGGTTGTTAGGGAGGTGAATGCAAGAGTTTTGGAAAGAGGGGCAAGTATGAAGTCTGTTGTGGAAGAGGGAGCTTGGGAAGTGAGTCAGTTGTTGTTCGCTGATGATACAGCGCTGGTGGCTGATTCATGTAAGAAACTGCAGAAGCTGGTGACTGAGTTTGGTAAAGTGTGTGAAAGAAGAAAGTTAAGAGTAAATGTGAATAAGAGCAAGGTTATTAGGTACAGTATGGTTGAGGGTAAAGTCATTTAGGAGGTAAGTTTGAATGGAAAAAAACTGGAGGAATTAAAGTGTTTTAGATATCTGGGAGTGGTTCTGGCAGGGGCTGGAACCATGTAAGCGGAAGTGAATCATAGGGTGGGGGAGGGGCGAAAATTCTTGGAGCCTTTAAGAATGTTTGGAAGTCGAGAACATTATCTCGGAAAGCAAGAATGGGTATGTTTGAAGGAATAGTGGTTCTAACAAAGTTTTATGGTTGCGAGGCGTGGGCTATGGATAGAGTTTGCGCAGGAGGGTGGATGTGCTGGAAATGAGATGTTTGAGGACAATATGTGGTGTGAGTTGGTTTGATCGAGTAAGTAATGTAAGGGTAAGAGAGATGTGTGGAAATAAAGAGTGTGGTTGAGAGAGCAGAAGATGGTGTTTTGAAATGGTTTGGTCACATGGAGAGAATGAGTGAGGAAAGATTGACCAAGAGGATATGTGTCAGAGGTGGAGGGAACGAGGAGAAGTGGGAGACCAAACTGGAGGTGGAAAGATGGAGTGAAAAAGATTTTGAGTGATCGGGGCCTGAACGTGCAGGAGGGTAAAAGGTTTGCAAGGAATAGAGTGAATTGGAACGATGTGGTATACCGGGGTCGACATGCTGTCAGTGGATTGAACCAGGGAATGTGAAGCGTTTGGGTAAACCATGGAAAGTTCTGTGGGGCCCGGATGTGGAAAGGGAGTTGTGGTTTTTGTGCATTATTACATGACAGCTAGAGACTGAGTGTGAACGAATGGGGCCTTTGGTGTCTTTTCCTAGCGCTACCTCGCACACATGAGGGGGGAGGGGGTTGTTATTCCATATGTGGCGAGGTGGCGATGGGAAGAAATAAAAGCAGACAGTATAAATTATGTACATGTGTATATATGTATATGTTTGTGTGTGTATATATATGTGTACATTGAGATGTATAAGTATGTATATTTGCGTGTGTGGACGTGTATGTATATACATGTGTATGTTGGCGGGTTGGGCCATTCTTTCCTCTGTTTCCTTGCGCTACGTCACTAACGCGGGAGACAGCGACAAAGCAATATAAAAAAAATAAAAACTGAACAAATATTCTTACATTTTTCATCTATATACATATATATATTATCCCTGTGGATAGGGGAGAAACAATACTTCCCACGCATTCCTCACGTGTCGTAGAAAGCGATTAGATGGGACGTGAGCGGAGGGCCAGAAATCCTCCCCTTCTTGTATTTTAACCTTCTGAAATGGAAACAGAAGAAGTAGTCACGCTGTGAGTGCTCATATTGGGGTGTCTAAATGTGTGTGGATGTAACCAAGATGTGAAAAAAGGAGAGATAGGTAGTATGTTTGAGGAAATGAACATGGATGTTTGGGTCTGAGTGAAATGAAGCTCAATCGTAAAGGGGAAGTGTGGTTTGGGAATGTCTTGGGAGTAAAGTCAGGGGTTAGTGAGAGGACAAAAGCACTACTTCTGAAACAGGAGTTGTGGGAGTATGAGATAGAATGCAAGTAAGTAAATTCTAGAATAATATGGGTAAAACAGAAAGTTGATGGAGATAGATGGGTGATTATGGGGGCATATGCACCTTGGCATGAGAAGAAAGATCATGAGAGGCAAGTGTTTTGGGAGCTGCTGAATGAGTGTGTTAGTGGTTTTGATGCACGAGACCGGGTTATAGTGATGGGTGATTTGAATGCAAAGGTGAGTAATGTGGCAGTTGAGGGAATAATTCCTATACATGGGGTGTTCATTGTTCTAAATAGAAATGGTAAAGAGCTTGTAGATTTATGTGATGAAAAAGGACTGCTGATTGGGAATACCTGGTTTAAAAAGCGAGATATACATAAGTATACGTATGTAAGTAGGAGAGATGGCCAGAGAGCGTTATTGGATTACGTGTTAATTGACAGGCGCGCGAAAGAGACTTTTGGATGTTAATGTGCTGAGAGGTGCAACTGGAGGGATGTCTGATTATTATCTTGTGGAGGTAAAGGTGAAGATTTGTATGGGTTTTCAGAAAAGAAGAGTTAATGTTGGGTGAAGAGGGAAGTGAGCTTGGGAAGGAGACTTGTGTGAGGAATTACCAGGAGAGACTGAGTACAGAATGGAAAAAGGTGAGAACAAAGGATGTAAGGGGAGTGGGGGAGGAATGGGATGTATTAGGGAAGCAATGTGGCTTGCGCAAAAGATGCTTGTGGCATGAGAAGCGTGGAAGGTGGGTTGATTAGAAAGGGTAGTGAGTGGTGGGATGAAGAAGTAAGCTTATTAGAAAAAGAGAAGAGAGAGGCATTTGGACGATTATTGCAAGAAAAAAATGCGAATGAGTGTGAGATGTATAAAAGAACGAGACAAGAGGTCAAGAGAAAGGTGCAAGAGGTGAAAAAGAAGGGAAATGAGAGTTGGGGTGAGAGAGTATCATTAGATTTTAAGGAGAATAAAAAGATTTTCTGGAAGGAGATAAATAAAGTGCGTAAGACAAGGGAGCAAATGGGAACTTCAGTGAAGGGCGCAAATGGGGAGGTGATAACAAGTAGTGGTGATGCGAGAAGGAGATGGAGTGAGTATTTTGAAGGTTTGTTGAATGTGTTTGATGATAGAGTGGCAGATATAGGGTGTTTTGTTCGAGGTGGTGTACAAAGTGAGAGGGGTAGGGAGAATGATACCGTAAACAGAGAAGAGGTAGTAAAAGCTTTGCGGAAGGTGAAAGCCGGCAAGGCAGCAGGTTTGGATGGCATTGCAGTGGAATTTATTAAAAAATTGGTTGACTGTATTGTTGACTATTGGTAAGGTTATTTAATGTATGTATGACTCGTGGTGAGGTGCCTGAAGATTGGAGGAATGCGTGCATAGTGCCATTGTACAAAGGCAAAGGGGATAAGAGTGAGTGCTCAAATTACAGAGGTATAAGTTTGTTGAGTATTCCTGGTAAATTATATGGGAGGGTATTGACTGAAAGGGTGAAGGCATGTACAGAGCATCATATTGGGGAAGAGCAGTGTGGTTTCAGAAGTGGTAGAGGATGTGTGGATCAGGTGTTTGCTTTGAAGAATGTATGTAAGAAATACTTAGAAAAGCAAATGGATTTGTATGTAGCATTTATGGATCTGGAGAAGGCATATGATAGAGTTGATAGAGATGCTCTGTGGAAGGTATTAAGAATATATGGTGTGGGAGGCAAGTTGTTAGAAGCAGTGAAAAGTTTTTATCGAGGATGTAAGGCATGTGTACGTGTAGGAAGAGAGAAAAGTGATTGGTTCTCAGTGAATGTATGTTTGCGGCAGGGGTGTGTGATGTCTCCATGGTTGTTTAATTTGTTTATGGATTAGGTTGTTAGGGAGGTGAATGCAATAGTTTTGGAAAGAGGGGCAAGTATGAAGTCTGTTGTGGATGAGAGAGCTTGGGAAGTGAGTCAGTTGTCGTTCGCTGATGATACAGCACTGGTGGTTGATTCATGTGAGAAACTGCAGAAGCTGGTGACTGAGTTTGGTAAAGTGTGTGAAAGAAGAAAGTTAAGAGTAAATGTGAATAAGAGCAAGGTTATTAGGTACAGTAGGGTTGAGGGTCAAGTCAATTGGGAGTTAAGTTTGAATGGAGAAAAACTGAAGGAAGTAAAGTGTTTTAGATATCTGGGAGTGGATCTGGCAGCGGATGTAACCATGGAAGCGGAAGTGAATCATAGGGTGGGGGAGGGGGTGAAAATCCTGTGAGCCTTGAAGAATGTGTGGAGGTCGAGAACATTATCTCGGAAAGCAAAAATGGGTATTTTTGAAGGAATAGTGGTTCCAATAATGTTGTATGGTTGCGAGGCGTGGGCTATGGATACAGTTGTGCGCAGGAGGGTGGATGTGCTGGAAATGCGATGTTTGAGGACAATGTGTGGTGTGAGGTGGTTTGATCGAGTAAGAAATGTAAGGGTAAGAGAGATATGTGGAAATAAAAAGACCGTGGTTGAGAGAGCAGAAGAGGGTGTTTTGAAATGGTTTGGGCACATGGAGAGAATGAGTGAGGAAAGATTGCCCAAGAGTATATATGTGTCGGAGTTGGAGGGAACGAGGAGAAGTGGTAGGCCAAATTGGAGGTGTAAATATGGAGTGTAAAAGATTTTGTGTAATCGGGGCCTAAACCTGCAGGAGGGTGAAAGGAGGGCAAGGAATAGAGTGAATTAGATCGATGTGGTATACCGGGGTTGACGTGCTGTGAGTGGATTGAATCAGGGCATGTGAAGCGTCTGGGGTAAACCAATCATGGAGACACCACACACCCCTGCCGCAAACCTACATTCACTGAGAACCAATCACTTTCCTCTCTTCCTACACGTACACTTGCCTTACATCCTCGATAAAAACTTTTCACTTCACCCTCTCAATCAATACCCTCCCATATAATTTACCAGGAATACTCAACAAACTTATACCTCTGTAATTTGAGCACTCACTCTTATCCCCTTTGCCTTTGTACAATGGTAATATGCACGCATTCCGCCAATCCTCAGGCACCTCACCATGAGTCATACATACATTAAATAACCTTACCAACCAGTCAACAATACAGTCACACCCTTTTTTAATACATTCCACTGCAATACCATCCAAACCTGCTGCCTTGCCGGCTTTCATCTTCCGTAAAGCTTTTACTACCTCTTCTCTGTTTACCAACTTTGAACACCACCTCGATCAAAACACCCTATATCTGCCACTCTAAAATCAAACATATTCAACAAACCTTCGAAATACTTACTCCATCTCCTTCTTATATCACCACTACTTGTTATCACCTCCCCATTAGCCTCCTTCACTGAAGTGCCCATTTGTTCCCTTGTCTGACGCACATTATTTACCTCCTTCTAAAACATCTTTTCATTCTCCGTAAATCTTAATAATACTCTCTCATCCCAACTCTCATTTGCTCTCTTTTTCACTTCTTGCACCTTTCTCTTGACATCCTGCCTCTTTCTTTTATACACCTCCCAGTTATTTGCATTATTTCTCTGCAAAAATCGTCTAAATGCCCCTCTCTCCTCTTTCACTAATAATCTTACTTCTTCATCCCACCACTTACTACCCTTTCTAATCTGGCCACCTCCCACGCTTCTAATGCCATAAGCATCTTTTGCGCAAGCCATCACTGCTTCCCTAAATATATACCATTCCTCCCACACTCCCCTTACGTCCTTAGTTCTCATCATTTTCCATTCTGTACTCAGTCTCTCCTGGTTCTTTTTCAAAAAAGTCTCCTTCCTAAGCTCACTTACTCTCACCACTCTTTTCACCCCAACATTCTTCTTTTCTGAAAACCTCTACAAATCTTCATCTTCGCCCCCACAATATAATGATGAGACATCCCTCCAGTTGTACCTCTCAGCACATTAACTTCTAAAAGTCTCTCTTTCGCGCACCTATCAATTAACACGTAATCCAATAACGCTCTCTGGCCATCTTTCCTACTTACATATGTATACTTATGTATATCTCTCTTTTTAAACCAGGGGAAAAAGAATACATCCCACGCACTCCTCACGTGTCGAAGAAGGCGACTAAAGAGGACGGGAGCGTGGGCTAGAAACCCTCCCCTACTTGTATTTTTACTTTCTAAAAAGGAAAACAGAAGAAGGAGTCACGCTGGGTGTGCTTATCCTCCTTGAAGGCTCAGACTGGGATGTCTAAATGTGCGTGCATGTAACGCAGATGAAAAAAAGGAGACGTAGGTAGTACGTTTGAGGAGAGGAACCTGGATGTTTTGGCTCTCAGTAAAACGTAGCACAAGGGTAAAGGGGAAGAGTGGTTTGGGAATGTCTTCGGAGTAAAGTCAGGGGTTAGTGGGATGACAAGAGCAAGAGAAGGAGTAGCAATCCTCCTTAAACAGGAGTGGTGGAAGTATGTGATAGAGTGTAAGAAAGTAAACTCTAGATTGATATGGGTAAAACAGAAAGGTGATGAAGAGAGATGGGTGATTATTGGTGCATATACCCCTGGGCATGCGAAGAAAAATAATGAGAAGCAAGGGTTTTGGGAGCAGCTGAGAGACTGTGTCAGTAGTTTTGTTGTACGAGTCCAGGTTATAGTGATGGGTGACTTGAATGCAAAGGTGAGTAATGTGGCAGTTGATGGAGTAATTGGTATACATGGGGTGTTCAGTGCTGTAAATGGAAATGGTGAAGAGCTTGTAGATTTATGTGCTGAAAAAGGACTGGTGATTGGGAATACTTGGTTTAAATTGGGAGATATACATAAGTATACGTATGCAAGTAGGATAGATGGCCAGAGAGCGTTATTGGATTGTTTAATTGATAGGTGCGCGAAAGACAGACTTTTAGATGTTAATGTGCTGAGAGGTGCAACTGGAGGGATGTCTGATCATTATCTAGTGCAGGCAAGGATGAAGATTTGTAGAGGTTTTCAGAAAAGAAGAGAGAATGTTGGGAGGAAAAAAGTGGTGAGAGTAAGTGAGCTTGGGAAGGAGACTTGTGTTTGGAAGTACCAGGAGAGACTAAGTACGGAATGGAAAAAGGTCAGGGGCTGGTGAGAGGACAAAAGCAGGAGTAGCACTACTCCTGAAACAGGGGTGGTGGGATTATGAGATGGAGTGTAAGAAAGTAAAATCTATGTTGGTATAGGTAAAACTGAAAGTGGAATGAGAAAGATGGGTGATTATTGGTGATATGCACCCAGGCATGAGAAGAAAGATCATGAGAGGCAAGTGTTTTGGGAACATCTGTGTGAGTGTGTTAGTAGTTTCGATGCACGATACCGGGTTATAGTAATGGGTGATTCGAATACAAAGGTGGCAGTTCACGAAATAATTGGTGTACATGGGGTGTTAAGTGTTGTAAATTGAAATAGTATACGATATAAGTATACATATGTAAGTAGGAGAGATGGCCAGAGAGCGCTATTGGTATATGTGTTAATTGATAGGCATGCGAAAAAAAGACTATTGGATGTTAAGATGCTAAGAGGTGCAACTGGAGGAAAGTCTGATTATTATCTTGTGGAGGCGAAGGTGAAGATATGTAGAGGTTTTCAGAAAAGAAGAGAGAATATTGGAGTGAAGAGAGTGGTAAGAGTAAGTGAGCTTGGTAAGGAGACTTGTGTGAGGAAGTACCAAGAGAGACTGAGTGTAGAAGGGAAAAAGGTGAGAGCTAAGTACGCAAGAGGAGTGGCGGAGGAATGGCATATATTCAGGGAAGCAGTGATGACTTGCGCAAAAGATGTTTGTGGCATGACAAGCGTGGGAGGTGGGCAGATTAGAAAGGGTACTGAGTGGTGAGATAACGAAGTAAGACTGTTAGTGAGAGAAAAGACAGAGGCATTTGAACTAGTTTTGCAGGGAAATAGTGCAAATGACTGGGAGATGTATAAAAGAAAGAGGCAGGAGTTCAAGAGAAAGGTGCAAGGTGAAAAAGAGGGCAAACGAGAGTTGGGATGAGAGCGTATCATTAAATTTTAGGGAGAATAAAAAGATGTTTTGGAAGCAGGTAAATATTGGGGGAAAGATAAAAGAACAAATGGAAACATCAGTGAATGGGCTAATGGAGAGGTGATAACAAGTAGTGGTGATGTAAGAAGGAGATGGACTGAGTATTTTGAAGGTCCGTTGAATAAGTTAGATGATAGAGTGGCAGATATAAGGTGTTTTGGTTGAGGTGGTGTGAAAAATAAGAGGGTTAGGAAGAATGATTCGGTAAAGGGAGAAGAGGTAGTAAAAGCTTTGCGGAAAATGAAAACTGGCAAGGCAGTGGGTATCGATGGTATTGCAGTGGAATTCATTGAAAAAAGAAGGGGGTGAATGTGCTGTTGACTGCTTGTTAAGGATATCTAATGGATGTATGACTCATGGTGAGGTGCCTGAGGATTGGCGGAGTGCATACATAGTGTCATTGTAATAAGGCAAAGGGGATAAAGGAGAGTCCTCTTATTAAAGAGGTATAAGTTTGTTGAGTATTCCTGGGAAGTTATACGAGAGGGTACTGATTGAGAGGGTGAAGGCATGCACAGAGCATCAGATTGGGGAAGAGAAATGTGGATTTTTATGTAGCATTTATGGTTCTGGAGAAAGCATATGATAGAGTTGATTAAGATGTTCTGTGGGAGTTATCAAGAATATATGGTGTGGGAGACAAGCTGTTAGAAGTAGTGAAAAGGTTTTATCGAGGATTTGATGCATGTGTACAAATAAGAAGAGAGGAAAGTGATTGGTTGTCAGTGAGTGTCGGTTTGCGGCAAGGGTGTGTGATGTCTCCATGGTTGTTTAATTTTTTATTGATGGGATTATCCGGAGGTGAATGCAAGAGTTTTGCAGGGAGGGGCAAGTATGCAGTCTGTTGTGGATGAAAGAGCTTGGAAAGTGAGTCAGTTGTTGTTCGCTGATGATAGAGCGTTAGTGGCTGATTTGGGTGAGAAAGTGCAGAAGCTGGTGACTGACATTGGTAAAGTGTGTGAAAGAAGAAAGCTAATAGTAAATATGAATAAGAGCAAGGTTATTAAATACAGTAGGGTTAAGGGACAAGTCAACTGGGAGGTAAGTTTGAATGGAGAAAAACTGGAAGAAGTGAAGTGTTTTAGATATCTGGGAGTGGATTTGGCAGCGGATGGAACCATGGAGGTGGAAGTGAGTCACAGGATGAGGGAAGGAGCGGAAGTTCTGGGAGTGTTGAAAAAAGTGTGGAAGGCGAGAACATTATCTCGGAAAGCAAAAAATGGGTTTGTTTCAAGGAATAGTGGTTCCAACAATGTTATATGGTTTCGAAGCGTGGGCTATAGATAGAGTTGCGTGGAGGAGGGTGAATATGTTGGAAGTGAGATGTTTGAGGACATTATGTGGTGCCAGGTGGCTTGATCAAGTAAGTAATGAAAGGGTAAGAGAGATGTGTGGAAATGAATAGAGTGTCGTTGAGAGCGCAGAAAAAAGGTGTTTTGAAATGATTTGGTCTCCATGAGAGAATGAGTGAGGAAAGATTGACAAAGAGGATATGTGTCAGAGGTGGATGGAACGAGGAGAAGTGGGAGACCAAATTGAAGGTGGGAAGATGGAATGAAATGATTTTGAGCGGTCGGGGCCTGAACATGCAGGAGGGTGAAAGGGGTGCAAGGTATAGAGTGAATTGGAACTTTGTGGTGTACCGTGGTCGACGTGCTGTCAATTGATTGAACCAATTCATGCTACGCATCTGGGGTAAACCAAGGAAAATTTTGTTAGGCCTGGATGTGAAAAGAAAGCTGTGGTTTTGGTGGATTATACATGACAGCTAGAGACTGTGGGTGAACGAATTTGATCTTTGTTGTCTTTTTCCTGGCGCTACCTCGCGCGTATGCGCGGTTAGGGGGGCTGTCATTTGATGTATGGCGGGGTGGCGACGGAATGAATAAAAGCAGGAAATATGAGTTATATATATATATATATATATATATATGTATATATATATATATATATATATATATATATATATATATATATATATATATATATATATATATATATATATATATATATACATATATATATATATATATATATATATATATATATATATATATATATATATATATATATATATATATATATATTATCTATCTATTTTGCTTTGTCGCTGTCTCCCGCGTTTGCGAGGTAGCGCAAGGAAACAGACGAAAGAAATGGCCCAACCCACAACCATACACAATGTATATACATACACGTCCACACACGCAAATATACATACCTATACATCTCAATGTACACATATATATACACACACAGACACATACATATATACCCATGCACACAATTCACACTGTCTGCCTTTATTCATTCCCATCGCCACCTCGCCACACATGGAATACCATCCCCCTCCCCCCTCATGTGTGCGAGGTAGCACTAGGAAAAACAACAAAGGCCCCATTCGTTCACACTTAGTCTCTAGCTGTCATGCAATAATGCCCGAACCCACAACTCCCTTTCCACATCCAGTCCCCACACAACTTTCCATGGTTTACCCCAGACGCTTCACATGCCCTGATTCAATCCACGTCAACCCCGCTATACCACATCGACGTCAACCCCGGTAAACCACATCGATCCAATTCACTCTATTCCTTGCCCTCCTTTCACCCTCCTGCATGTTCAGGCCCCGATCACACAAAATCTTTTTCACTCCATCTTTCCACCTCCAATTTGGTCTCCCACTTCTCCTCGTTCCCTCCACCTCCGACACATATATCCTCTTGGTCAATGTTTCCTCACTCATTCTCTCCATGTGCCCAAAACATTTCAAAAAACCCTCTTCTGCTCTCTCAACCATGCTCTTTTTATTTCCATACATCTCTCTTACCCTTACATTACTTACTCGATCAAACCACCTCACACCACACATTGTCCTCAAACATCTCATTTCCAGCACATCCACCCTCCTGCGCACAACTCCATCCATAGCCCACGCCTCGCAACCATACAACATTGTTGGAACCACTATTCCTTCAAACATACCCATTTATGCTTTCCGAGATAATGTTCTCGACATCCACACATTCTTCAAGGCTCACAGGATTTTCGCCCCCTCCCCCAACCTATGATTCAATTCCCCTTCCATGGTTCCATCCGCTGCCAGATCCACTCCCAGATATCTAAAACACTTTACTTCCTGCAGTTTTTCTTCATTCAAACTTACCTCCCAATTGACTTGACCCTCAACCCTACTGAACCTAATAACCTTGCTCTTATTCACCTTTACTCTTAACTTTCTTCTTTCACACACTTTACCAAACTCAGTCACCAGCTTCTGCAGTTTCTCACATGAATCAGCCACCAGCGCTGTATCTTCAGCGAACAACAACTGACTCATTTCCCAAGCTCTCTCATCCACAACAGACTTCATACTTGCCCCTCTTTCCAAAACTCTTGCATTCACCTCCCTAACAACCCCATCCATAAACAAATTAAACAACCATGGAGACATCACACATCCCTGCCGCAACCCTACATTCACTGAGAACCAATCACTTTCCCCTCTTCCTACACGTACACATGCCTTACATCCTCGATAAAAACTTTTCACTGCTTCTAACAACTTGCCTCCCACACCATATATTATTAATACCTTCCACAGAGCATCTCTATCAACTCTATCATATGCCTTCTCCAGATCCATAAATGCTACATACAAATCCATTTGCTTTTCTAAGTATTTCTCACATACATTCTTCAAAGCAAACACCTGATCCACACATCCTCTACCACTTCTGAAACCACACTGCTCTTCCCCAATCTGATGCTCTGTACATGCCTTCACCCTCTCAATCAATACCCTCCCATATAATTTACCAGGAATACTCAACAAACTTATACCTCTGTAATTTGAGCACTCACTCTTATCCCCTTTGCCTTTGTACAATGGCACTATGCACGCATTCCGCCAATCCTCAGGCACCTCACCATGAGTCATACATACATTAAATAACCTTACCAACCAGTCAACAATACAGTCACCCCCTTTTTTAACAAATTCCACTGCAATACCATCCGAACCTGCTGGTTTGCCGGCTTTCATCTTCCGCAAAGCTTTAATACCTCTTCTCTGTTTACCAAATCATTTTCCCTAACCCTCTCACTTTACACACTATCTCGACCAAAACACCCTATATCTGCCACTCTATCATCAAACACATTCAACAAACCTTCAAAATACTCACTCCATCTCCTTCTCACATCACCACTACTTGTTATCACCTCCCCATTTGCGCCCTTCACTGAAGTTCCCATTTGTTCCATTGTCTTACGCACTTTATTTACCTCCTTCCAGAACATCTTTTTATTCTCCCTAAAATCTAATGATACTCTCTCACCCCAACTCTCATTTGCCCTCTTTTTCACCTCTTGTACCTTTCTCTTGACTTCCTGTCTCTTTCTTTTATACATCTCCCACTCAATTGCATATATATATATATATATATATATATATATATATATATATATATATATATATATATATATATATATATATATATATATATATTTATATATAAGTGGACCAGGCAGTATGATACAGTGGTTAAATTGATGAAAACTACTATTGACATTTGTGTAAATAGATTATACATTTTCCTTTTCCATAGCCAGCGGTTGAAGCATTAAGTGACATTCATTTTTCACTTCATATCGAGCTAGAAGTTTCAATTTTCTAAATTATTTCTTATATTTTTCATATATATATATATATATATATATATATATATATATATATATATATATATATATATATATATCCCTGCGGATAGGGGAGAAACAATACTTCCCACGCATTCCTCACGTGTCGTAGAAGGCGACTAGAGGGCACGGGAGCGGGGGGCCAGAAATCCTCCCCTCCTTGTATTTTAACTTTCTGAAATGTGAAACAGAAGAAGGAGTCACGCGGGGAGTGCTCATCCTCCTCGTAGGCTCAGATTGGGGTGTCTAAATGTGTGTGGATGTAACCAAGATGTGAAAAAAGGAGAGATAGGTAGTATGTTTGAGGAAAAGAAGCTGGATTTTTTGGCTCTGAGTGAAACGAAGCTCAAGAGCAAAGGGGAAGAGTGGTTTGGGAATGTCTTGGGAGTAAAGTCAGGTGTTAGTGAGAGGACAAAAGCAAGGGAAGGAGTAGCACTACTCCTGAAACAGGAGTTGTGGGAGTATGAGATAGAATGTAAGAAAGTAAATTATATATTAATATTGGTAAAACTGAAAGTTGAGGTAGAGACATGGGTGATTATTGGTGCATATGAACCTTGGCATGGGAAGATCATGAGAGGCAAGTGGTTTGGGAGCAGCTGAATGAGTGTGTTAGTGGTTTTGATGCGTAGGACCGGGTTATAGTGATGGGTCATTTGAATACAAAGGTGAGTAATGTGGCAGTTGAAGGAATAATTGGTTTACATGTGGTGTTCAGTGTTCTAAGTGGAAATGGTGAAGAGCTTGTAGATTTATGTGCTGAAAAAGAACTGGTGATTGGGAGTACCTGGTTTAAAAAGCGATATATACATAAGTATTCGTATGTAAGTAGGAGAGATGGCCAGAGAGCGTTATTGGATTACGTGTTAATTGACAGGCGCGTGAAAGAGAGACTTTCGGATGTTAATGTGCTGAGAGGTGCAACTGGAGGGATGTCTGATCATTATTTTGTGGAGGCGAAGGTGAAGATTTGTATGGGTTTTCAGAAAAGAAGAGTGACTGTTGGGGTGAAGAGAGTTGTGAGAGGAAGTGAGCTTGGGAAGGAGACTTGTGTGAGGAAGTACCAGGAGAGACTGAGTACAGAATGGAAAAAGGTGAGAACAAAGGAGGTAAGGGGAGTGGGTGTGGAATAGGATATATTTAGGGAATCAGTGATGGATTGTGCAAAAGATGCTTGTGGCATGAGAAGTGTGGGAGGTGGGTTGATTAGAAAGCGTAGTGAGTGGTGGGATGAAGAAGTAAGATTATTAGTGAAAGAGAAGAGAGAGGTATTTCGACGATTTTTGCAGGGAAAAAATGCAAATGAGTGAGAGATGTAAAAAAGAAAGTGACAGGAGGTCAAGAAAAAGGTGCAAGAGGTGAAAAAGAGGGCAAATGAGAGTTGGGGTGAGAGAGTATCATTAAATTTCAGGGAGAATAAAAAGATGTTCTGGAAGGAGGTAAATAAATTTCGTAAGACAAGAGAGCAAATGGGAACTTCAGTGAAGGGGGCAAATGGGGAGGTGATAACAAGTAGTGGTGATGTGAGAAGGAGATGGAGTGAGTATTTTGAAGGTTTGTTGAATGTGTTTGATGATAGAGTGGCAGATATGGGGTGTTTTGGTCGAGGTGGTGTGCAAAGTGAGAGTGTTAGGGAAAATGATTTGGTAAACAGAGAAGAGCTAGCAAAAGCTTTGCGGAAGGTGAAAGCCGGCAAGGCAGTAGGTTTGTATGGTATTGCAGTGGAATTTGTTAAAAAAGGGGGTGACTGTATTGTTGACTGGTTGGTAACGTTATTTAATGTATGTATGGTCATGGTGAGGTGCCTGAGAATTGGCGGAATGCGTTCATAGTGCCATTGTACAAAAGGCAAAGGGGATAAGAGTGAGTGCTCAAATTACAGAGGTATAAGTTTGTTGAGTATTCCTGGTAAATTATATGGGAGGGTATTGATTCAGAGGGTGAAGGCATGTACAGAGAATCAGATTGGGGGAAGAGCAGTGTGGTTTGAGAAGTGGTAGAGGATGTGTGGATCAGGTGTTTACTTTGAAGAATGTATGTGAGAAATACTTAGAAAAGCAAATGGATTTATATGTAGTATTTATGGATCTGGTGAAGGGATATGATAAAGTTGATAGAGATTCTCTGTGGAAGGTATCTAGAATATATGTTGTGGTAGGCAAGTTGTTAGAAGCAGTGAAAAGTTTTTATCGTGGATGAAAGGCATGCGTACGTGTTGGAAGAGAGGAAAGTGATTGGTTCTCAGTGAATGTAGGTTTACGGCAGGGGTGTGTGATGTCTCCATGGTTGATTAATATGTTTATGAATGGGGTTGTTAGGGAGGTGAAGCAAGAGTTTTGGAATGAGGGGCAAATATGTAGTCTGTTGTGGATGAGAGAGCTTGGGAAATGAGTCAGTTGTTGTTCGCTAATGATACAGCGCTGGTGGCTGATTCTTGTGATAAACTGCAGAAGCTGGTGACTTAGTCTGGTAAAGTGTGTGAAAGAAGAAAGTTAAGGGTAAATGTGAATAAGAGCAATGTTATTAGGTACAGTAGGGTTGAGGGTCAAGTCAATTGGGTGGTAAGTATGAATAGAGAAAAATTGGAGGAAGTAAAGTATTCTAGATATCTGGGAGTGGATCTGGCAGCGGATGGAACCATGGAAGCGGAAGTGAATCATTGGGAGGGGGAGGGGGCGAAAATCCTGGGAGCCTTGAAGAATGTGTGGAAGTCGAGAACATTATCTCGGAAAGCAAAAATGGGTATGTTTGAAGGAATTGTGCTTCCAACAATGTTGCATGGTTCCGAGGCGTGGGCTATGGATAGAGTTGTGCGCAAGAGGGTGGATGTGACGGAAATGAGATGTTTGTTGACAATGTGTGGTGTGAGGTGCTTTGATCGAGTAAGTAATGTAAGGCTTAGAGAGATGTGTGGAAATAAAGGGAGCGTGGTTGAGAGAGCAGAACAGTGTGTTTTGAAATGGTTTGGTCACATGGAGAGAATAAGTGAGGAAATATTGACCAAGAGGATATATGTGTCGGAGGTGGAGGGAACGAGGAGAAGTGGGAAACCAAATTGTAGGTGGAAAGATGAAGTAAAAAAGATTTTGAGTGATCGGGGCCTGAACATGCAGGAGGGTGAAAGGTGGGCAATGAATAGAGTGAATTGGATCGATGTAGTATACCGGGGTCGACGTGCTGTCATTGGATTGAATCAGGGCTTGTGAAGCGTCTGGGGTATACCATGGAAAGTTGTGTGGGGCATGGATGTGGAAAGGGAGTTGTGGTTTCGGTGCATTATTACATGACAGCTAGAGACTGAGTGTGAACGAATGGGGCCTAAGTTGTGTTTTCCTAGCGCTACCTCGCACCCCTGATGGGGGAGGGGGTTGTTAGTTCAAGTGTGGCGAGGTGGCGATGGGGATAAATAAAGGCAGCCAGTATGAATTATTTACATGTGTATATATGTATATGTCTGTGTCTGTATATATTTGTATACGTTGAGATGTATAGGTATGTATTTTTGAGTGTGTGGACGTGTATGTATATAAATGTGTATGTAGGTGAATTGGGCCATTCTTTCGTCTGTTTCCTTGCGCTACCTCGCAAATGCGGGAGACAGCGACAATGTATAATAAAAAAAAAATAATATATATATGATATATATATATGTATATATATATATATATATATATATATATATATATATATATATATATATATATATATATATATATATATATATATATATATATATATATATATATATATATATCATATATATGATATATATATATATATCATATATATATATATATATATATATCTATATATATATATACATATATATATATATATATATATATATATATATATATATATATATATATATATATATATATATATATATATATATATATATATATATATATATATATATATACATATAGGATGTTTTGGTCGAGGTGTTGTGCAAAGTGAGAGGGTTAGGGAAAATGATTTGGTAAACAGAGAAGAGGTAGTGAAAGCTTTGCGGAAGATGAAAGCCGGCAAGGCAGCGGGTTTGGATGGTATTGCAGTGGAATTTATTAAAAAAGGGGGTGACTGTATTGTTGACTGGTTGGTAAGGTTATTTAATGTATGTATGACTCATGGTGAGGTGCTTGAGGATTGGCGGAATGCGTGCATAGTGCCATTGTACAAAGGCAAAGGGGATAAGAGTGAGTGCTCAAATTACAGAGGTATAAGTTTGTTGAGTATTCCTGGTAAATTATATGGGAGGGTATTGATTGAGAGGGTGAAAGCATGTACAGAGCATCAGATTGGGGAAGAGCAGTGTTGTTTCAGAAGTGGTAGAGGATGTGTGGATCAGGTGTTTGCTTTGAAGAATGTATGTTAGAAATACTTAGAAAAGCAAATGGATTTGTATGTAGCATTTATGGATCTGGAGAAGGCATATGATAGAGTTGATAGAGATGCTCTGTGGAAGGTATTAAGAATATATGGTGTGGGAGGAAAGATGTTAGAAGCAGTAAAAAGTTTTTATCGAGGATGTAAGGCATGTGTACGTGTAGGAAGAGAGGAAAGTGATTGGTTCTCAGTGAATGTAGGTTTGCGGCAGGGGTGTGTGATGTCTCCATGGTTGTTTAATTTGTTTATGGATGGGGTTGTTAGGGAGGTAAATGCAAGAGTCCTGGAAAGAGGGGCAAGTATGAAGTCTGTTGGGGATGAGAGAGCTTGGGAAGTGAGTCAGTTGTTGTTCGCTGATGATACAGCGCTGGTGGCTGATTCATGTGAGAAACTGCAGAAGCTGGTGACTGAGTTTGGAAAAGTGTGTGGAAGAAGAAAGTTAAGAGTAAATGTGAATAAGAGCAAGGTTATTAGGTACAGTAGGGTTGAGGGTCAAGTCAATTGGGAGGTGAGTTTGAATGGAGAAAAACTGGAGGAAGTGAAGTGTTTTAGATATCTGGGAGTGGATCTGGCAGCGGATGGAACCATGGAAGCGGAAGTGGATCATAGGGTGGGGGAGGGGGCGAAAATTTTGGGAGCCTTGAAAAATGTGTGGAAGTCGAGAACATTATCTCGGAAAGCAAAAATGGGTATGTTTGAGGGAATGGTGGTTCCAACAATGTTGTATGGTTGCGAGGCGTGGGCTATGGATAGAGTTGTGCGCAGGAGGATGGATGTGCTGGAAATGAGATGTTTGAGGACAATGTGTGGTGTAAGGTGGTTTGATCGAGTAAGTAACGTAAGGGTAAGAGAGATGTGTGAAAATAAAAAGAGCGTGGTTGAGAGAGCAGAAGAGGGTGTTTTGAAATGGTTTGGGCACATGAAGAGAATGAGTGAGGAAAGATTGACCAAGAGGATATATGTGTCGGAGGTGGAGGGAACGAGGAGAAGAGGGAGACCAAATTGGAGGTGGAAAGATGGAGTGAAAAAGATTTTGTGTGATCGGGGCCTGAACATGCAGGAGGGTGAAAGGAGGGCAAGGAATAGAGTGAATTGGAGCGATGTGGTATACAGGGGTTGACGTGCTGTCAGTGGACTGAATCAAGGCATGTGAAGCGTCTGGGGTAAACCATGGAAAGCTGTGTAGGTATGTATATTTGCGTGTGTGGACGTGTGTATGTACATGTGTATGGGGGGGGGGGTTGGGCCATTTCTTTCGTCTGTTTCCTTGCGCTACCTCGCAAACGCGGGAGACAGCGACAAAGTATAAAAAAAAAAAAAAAAAAAAAAATATATATATATATCATATATATATATATATATATATATATATATATATATATATATATATATATATATATATATATATATATATATATATATATGATATTCATTTTCAAGCTAGAAGTTTCAGTTTTCTAAATTGTTTCTTACATTTTTCATATGTATATATATGTATAAGTGTGTGTTTGTATATGTGCGTATGTATGTGTATGTGTCTGTATGTGTATGTGTATATATATGTGTATATTATCCCTGGGGATAGGGGTGAAAGAATACTTCCCACGTATTCTTCGCGTGTCGTAGAAAGCGACTAGAGGGGACGGGAGCGGGGGGCCAGAAATCCTCCCCTCCTTGTATTAACTTTCTAAAATGGGAAACAGAAGAAGGAGTCACGCGGGGAGTGCTCATCCTCCTCGAAGGCTTAGAGTGGGGTGCCTAAATGTGTGTGGATGTAACCAAGATGTGAAAAAAGGAGAGATAGGTAGTATGTTTGAGGAAAGGAACCTGGATGTTTTGGCTCTGAGTGAAACGAAGCTCAAGGGTAAAGGGGAAGAGTGGTTTGGGAATGTCTGGGGACTAAAGTCAGGGGTTAGTGAGAGGACAAGAGCAAGGGAAGGAGTAGCAATACTCCTGAAACAGTAGTTGTGGGAGTATGTGATAGAGTGTAAGAAAGTAAATTCTCGATTAATATGGGTAAAACTGAAAGTTGATGGAGAGAGGTGGGTGATTATTGGTGCATATGCACCTGGGCATGAGAAGAAAGATCAAGAGAGGCAAGTGTTTTGGGAGCAGCTGAATGAGTGTGTTAGTGGTTCTGATGCACGAGACCGGGTTATAGTGATGGGTGATTTGAATGCAAAGGTGAGTAATGTGGCAGTTGAGGGAATAATTGGTATACATGGGGTGTTCAGTGTTGTAAATGGAAATGGTGAAGAGCTTGTAGATTCATGTGCTGAAAAAGGACTGATGATTGGGAATACCTGGTTTAAAAAGCGAGATATATATAAGTATACTTATGTAAGAAGGAGAGATGGCCAGAGAGCGTTATTGGATTACGTGTTAATTGACAGGCGTGCGAAAGAGAGACTTTTGGATGTTAATGTGCTGAGAGGTGCAACTGGAGGGATGTCTGATCATTATCTCTTGGAGGCTAAGGTGAAGATTTGTATGGGTTTTCAGAAAAGAAGAGTGAATGTTGGGGTGAAGAGGGTGGTGAGAGTAAGGGAGCTTGAGAAGGAGACCTGTGTAAGGAAGTACCAGGAGAGACTGAGTACAGAATGGAAAAAGGTGAGAACAATGGAAGCAAGGGGAGTGGGGGAGGAATGGGATGTATTTAGGGAATCAGTGATGGATTGTGCAAAGATGCTTGTGGCATGAGAAGAGTGGGAGGTGGGTTGATTAGAAAGGGTAGTGAGTGGTGGGATGAAGAAGTAAGAGTATTAGTGAAAGAGAAGAGAGAGACATTTGGACGATTTTTGCAGGGAAAAAATGCAATTGAGTGGGAGATGTATAAAAGAAAGAGACAGGAGGTCAAGAGAAAGGTGCAAGAGGTGAAAAAAAGGGCAAATGAGAGTTGGGGTGAGAGAGTATCTTTAAATTTTAGTGAGAATAAAAAGATGTTCTGGAAGGAGGTAAATAAAGTGCGTAAGACAAGGGAGCAAATGGGAACTTCAGTGAAGGGCGCAAATGGGGAGGTGATAACAAGTAGTGGTGATGTGAGGAGAGGGAGTGAGTATTTTGAAGGTTTGTTGAATGTTTTTGATGATAGAGTGGCAGATATAGGGTGTTTGGGTCGAGGTGGTGTGCAAAGTGAGAGAGTTAGGGAAAATGATTTGGTAAACAGAGAAGAGGTAGTGAAAGCTTTGCGGAAGATGAAAGCCGGCAAGGCAGCAGGTTTGGATGGTATTGCAGTGGAATTTATTAAAAAAGGGTGTGACTGTATTGTTGACTGGTTGGTAAGGTTATTTAATGTATGTATGACTCATGGTGAGGTGCCTGAGGATTGGCGGAATGCGTGCATAGTGCCATTGTACAAAGGCAAAGGGGATAAGAGTGAATGCTCAAATTACAGAGGTATAAGTTTGTTGAGTATTCCTGGTAAATTATATGGGAGGGTATTGATTGAGAGGGTGAAGGCATGTACAGAGCATCAGATTGGGGAAGAGCAGTGTGGTTTCAGAAGTGGTAGAGGATGTGTGGATCAGGTGTTTGCTTTGAAGAATGTATGTTAGAAATACTTAGAAAAGCAAATGGATTTGTATGTAGCATTTATGGATCTGGAGAAGGCATATGATAGAGTTGATAGAGATGCTCTGTGGAAGGTATTAAGAATATATGGTGTGGGAGGCAAGTTGTTAGAAGCAGTGAAAAGTTTTTATCGAGGATGTAAGGCATGTGTACGTGTAAGAAGAGAGGAAAGTGATTGGTTCTCAGTGAATGTAGGTTTGCGGCAGGGATGTGTGATGTCTCCATGGTTGTTTAATTTGTTTATGGATGGGGTTGTTAGGGAGGTAAATGCAAGAGTTTTGGAAAGAGGGGCAAGTATGAAGTCTGTTGGGGATGAGAGAGCTTGGGAAGTGAGTCAGTTGTTGTTCGCTGATGATACAGCGCTGGTGGCTGATTCATGTGAGAAACTGCAGAAGCTGGTGACTGAGTTTGGTAAAGTGTGTGGAAGAAGAAAGTTAAGAGTAAATGTGAATAAGAGCAAGGTTATTAGGTACAGTAGGGTTGAGGGTCAAGTCAATTGGAAGTGAGTTTGAATGGAGAAAAACTGGAGGAAGTGAAGTGTTTTAGATATCTGGGAGTGGATCTGGCAGCGGATGGAACCATGGAAGCGGAAGTGGATCATAGGGTGGGGGAGGGGGCGAAAATTCTGGGGGCCTTGAAGAATGTGTGGAAGTCGAGAACATTATCTCGGAAAGCAAAAATGGGTATGTTTGAAGGAATAGTGGTTCCAACAATGTTGTATGATTGCGAGGCGTGGGCTATGGATAGAGTTGTGCGCAGGAGGTTGGATGTGCTGGAAATGAGATGTTTGAGGACAATGTGTGGTGTGAGGGGGTTTGATCGAGTGAGTAACGTAAGGGTAAGAGAGATGTGTGGAAATAAAAAGAGCGTGGTTGAGAGAGCAGAAGAGGGTGTTTTGAAGTGGTTTGGGCACATGGAGAGGATGAGTGAGGAAAGATTGACCAACAGGATATATGTGTCGGAGGTGGAGGGAGCAAGGAGAAGAGGGAGACCAAATTGGAGGTGGAAAGATGGAGTGAAAAAGATTTTGTGTGATCAGGGCCTGAACATGCAGGAGGGTGAAAGGAGGGCAAGGAATAGAGGGAATTGGAGCGATGTGGTATACCGGGGTTGACGTGCTGTCAGTGGATTGAATCAAGGCATGTGAAGCGTCTGGGGTAAACCATGGAAAGCTGTGTAGGTATGTATATTTGCGTGTGTGGACGTATGTATATACATGTGTATGGAGGGGGGTTGGGCCATTTCTTTCGTCTGTTTCCTTGCGCTGCCTCGCAATCGCGGGAGACAGCGACAAAGTATAAAAAAAAAAATATATATATATATATATATATATATATATATATATATATATATATATATATATATATATATATATATATATATATATATATATATATATACATATATATATATCATATATATATATATCATATATATATATATCATATATGTTGTATGGTTGCGAGGCGTGGACTATGGATAGAGTTGTTCGCAGGAGGATGTATGTGCTGGAAATGAGATGTTTGAGGACAATATGTGGTGTGAGGTGGTTTGGTCGAGTAAGTAACGTAAGGGTAAGAGAGATGTGTGGAAATAAAAAGAGCGTGGTTGAGAGAGCAGAAGAGGGTGTTTTGAAATGGTTTGGTCACATGGAGAGAATGAGTGAGGAGAGATTGACCAAGAGGATATATGTCTCGGAGGTGGAGGGAACGAGGAGAAGAGGGAGACCAAATTGGAGGTGTGAAGATGGAGTGAAAAAGATTTTGTGTGATCGGGGCCTGAACATGCAGGAGGGTGAAAGGAGGGCAAAGAATAGGGTGAATTGGAGCGATGTGGTATACCGGGGTTGACGTGCTGTCAGTGGATTGAATCAAGGCATTTGTATGGGGGTGGGTTGGGCCATTTCTTTCGTCTGTTTCCTTGCTTTACCTCGCAAACGCGGGAGACAGCGACAAAGCAATAAAAAAAAAAAAAAGATATATATATATATATATATATATATATATATATATATATATATATATATATATATATATATATATATATATATATATATATATATATATATATATATACAGCGCTGGTGGGTGATTCATGTGAGAAACTGTAGAAGCTGGTGACTGAGTTTGGTAAAGTGTGTGGAAGAAGAAAGTTAAGAGTAAATGTGAATAAGAGCAAGGTTATTAGGTACAGTAGGGTTGAGGGTCAAGTCAATTGGGTGGTGAGTTTGAATGGAGAAAAACTGGAGGAAGTGAAGTGTTTTAGATATCTGGGAGTGGATCTGGCAGCGGATGGAACCATGGAAGCGGAAGTGGATCATAGGGTGGGGGAGGGGGCGAAAATTCTGGGGGCCTTGAAGAATGTGTGGAAGTCGAGAACATTATCTCGGAAAGCAAAAATGGGTATGTTTGAAGGAATAGTGGTTCCAACAATGTTGTATGGTTGCGAGGCGTGGGCTATGGATAGAGTTGTGCGCAGGAGGATGGATGTGCTGGAAATGAGATGTTTGAGGACAATGTGTGGTGTGAGGTGGTTTGATCGAGTGAGTAACGTAAGGGTAAGAGAGATGTGTGGAAATAAAAAGAGCGTGGTTGAGAGAGCAGAAGAGGGTGTTCTGAAGTGGTTTGGGCACATGGAGAGGATGAGTGAGGAAAGATTGACCAAGAGGATATATGTGTCGGAGGTGGAGGGAGCAAGGAGAAGAGGGAGACCAAATTGGAGGTGGAAAGATGGAGTGAAAAAGATTTTGTGTGATCGGGGCCTGAACATGCAGGAGGGTGAAATGAGGGCAAGGAATAGAGTGAATTGGAGCGATGTGGTATACCGGGTTGACGTGCTGTCAGTGGATTGAATCAAGGCATGTGAAGCGTCTGGGGTAAACCATGGAAAGCTGTGTAGGTATGTATATTTGCGTGTGTGGACGTATGTAAATACATGTGTATGGGGGGGGGGGGGTTGGGCCATTTCTTTCGTCTGTTTCCTTGCGCTACCTCGCAAACGCGGAAGACAGCGACAAAGTATGAAAAAAAAAAAAAAAAAAAAATATATATATATATATATATATATATATATATATATATATATATATATATATATATTCATATGATTCCACGGGGAAAATGAAACACCGTAACTTCCCAAGTGTCCTTTCGTGTAATAATCAGATCATCTGGGGATACACAAGGGAGAAGTAAAAGTCAGTTGATAACTTGTGTGCTCTAAGAGTGAAGCCAGCTATGTTGGTGTCACAAAGTCTTTTTATAATTTAGAGAAATACAGTAATTTAAGTAATGATGATATTAATATCTGTCAGGGTTTAGTGAATGCCAGTTTGTCAAAACAAGTGGAACCTAATTGCCGTGAAAGATTTATAACAGCCATCAACACCTTAAAAATGAAAAGGATATACATATTTCTATAGCTGATAAGGATAGCACTGTTGTGATTTTAGACAAAAGTAACTGTTTATATAAAATGAATGATCTTCTAAATGATAACACAACATATTCTAAACTTGGTAAAAATCCCTTAGAAGCGATTATTTCCCATTTCAATAAAAAATGAAGTTGCTGATGAAAGGTAATAGCTCTCTTATCAGAAGTTTGTCAACTTTGTCCCCTTCATTGCCATATATGTATGGACTTATCAAAACACATAAACAGAATTTTCCAGCAAGACCTATAGTGAGTTTAGTAGGCTCCATCACATATAAATTGTCGTAATGGTTATTTTCCTTATTAAGTCCTTTAGTGGGTAAGGTATCAAATTCTAATATCATGAATAATGTAGTTTTAGTCAACAAGCTAAACAATATCAATGTTAAATTTTGATTTCAAATTGGTTAGCTTTGATGTTTCCTCACTTTTCACTAAAGTTCCAGTTGATGACCTTTCAGAATATTTATTTGATGTCTTGGATGATATTCATTTACCAGTTTCAAAGTCTGTTTTCATTGAACTGATAAAATTGTGTATAAAAGACTGTATTTCAATTTAATGGCGATTATTATCCTCAAAAATTTGGTTTGGCAATGGGTAACCATCTTTCACCTGTACTAAGTAATCTTTATATGGAATTCTTTTAGACCAAAATACTAAAAGATATCTTACCTTCTAATGCAATTTGGTTCAGGTATGTAAATGATGTTCTTTGTGTTTGGCCAACAAATGAAAATTTACAAATATTTCTCTCTTTATTTAACAATTTAGTACCTTCCATCCAATTTCCTGTAGAAAATGAAAATAATGGTATGTTACCATTTTTAGATTGCATGATCCATAGGCAAGAAAACAAGTTTAATTTTAGCGTATACAGAAAACCCACCAGTATATGCTCATATATCCATTATTAGTCATCTCCAAGTGACAAAGTTAAATTACCATCATTTCAATCTATTTTTCTTAGGGCATTACGTATTTGCAGTCCAGACTTTATTGATGATGAGTTTCAGAAGATATATTCTAATGCATCTAAGTTAAAGTACCCCATATCTTTCATTGATAAAATGCTTAAATTAGCAAGAATATTTT